>NC_090623.1:1172523-1184444 GCF_004359215.1 Bremia lactucae | reverse complement strand
ACATAATGGTCTATACCTATTTATGGATAAGAATTCAGGAAATTACTATTTAAAGTAATTTCCTCCAAATATTATCTACCTTTTGGATAATATTAATTAACAACCTTTTCTTGTTAATTTCATGTAACGATACACCCCGTTACAGGTAAGTACAAAATTATTTCTAGCAACTGAAGGTGGATACTAAGAAGGTTCTGTATACGGAAAAAGGAAATTGTAATAATATAATACGCCTCCAATTTTCTTCACTGACGTAGGATATTAATCTAACTACTCATTGCTGGCCGCCCATTCGCGCGTCTAGCAGCGAATGGCGGGGTTGACTCAAACTTATTAATGAACAGAATTGTCTCATTGCTGCTACAGCTCTCCCTCTGATAACTTTTCTTCCTAAAACGTATAACCGCCGCTAACTTATAGGATTTGCTAACCACCATTCGTTCTATCGTCGCCACCTATAAACTTACTGAAATAAAATAGCTAATTACCCATGATTACAGATAGGAAAGAGGATACAAGTTATCACAGGGAGGACCGTACAAAATTACTATTTACGGTTATATTGGAAATGTTAAGTAAAATAACTAAGAAATAACAACTTTTAATCAGCCCCCTTGAAAGATTAATATATTTTTCGTCCTTACATACCGTGTTCATATTTTTTCCATGGCGGGAGCTATTCTCGAATGAGAGGGAATTGATGAGAGCCGTACAATTCTAAAAGAGACTCGAAGTTGTTTCGTTATTGTCTCTCTTCATTCGTCCAAAGAATTGTAAATCAATCGAGTGTGTCCTCACGCTTCTGAAGAGTTGAGCCGTCAACTTTGTAAACTATCAGATAAATGTTGTATCTTTTTCAAAAACCGCCGCGGCAAGTAACTTAAGGCACCACAAGAAGCAATGCACATGCATATAAACCGAAGACGCAGCTTTCTTCTTTTCACTAGCGCAAACGCGAGAATTTCATCAAGCGATTATTAGTTCAAGTATATAAAATTCTATCATGGGTGCTTTTTGGTGAAGGGTAGAAATAATACGGGCTCAACGCTTACAAACCATGTCATCGGTCCATCTGGTGTTTTCTGGTCGACTCTAAAGTGTCCTTTCTATCATACTCATTGTCATCCCTTACATGTAGTCGACTGCCAACGGCTTTGCTCGTATCAACTCTAAATTCGCCCTAAACTTGATCGAATACTGCTTGAACAGTCAGCGGTGCAGTTGTTGTTGCTGCAGCCAGGTCAAACGTATGCATTGCTGTCAAATTCAATTCGAACTGCACCATATTTAATGCAGCAGTGCGACTAGTGAGTGACCGGGCGTGGCTCGGTGTTGCATCACATCCAGACGAGTTTTGCTTGCTCGAGCAGCTAATGAGGTCAAGTTGTAGCTTTACGAATCGCGCTTAAAAGCATTAGTCGCGTCTCGATCGGAACGTACTCGGGTGCATCAGTGTGATTGCTCGGCGTACAAGGTGGGACAAGCGCGTGGACGAGCCGACGGCAAGACGTCGGAGCAGCTTCGTTGTCTGTTGTCGTGGATAAGACCGAGTTTTTTTTTCAAGTGTTGTCTTAAATCATACATAGTTTTAAGGTAAAATTACACGCTTCTTGCGTCGATGGGCGCCAAAGCAAGTACAAAGCATGTTCCGATGCAAGGCAATAACTTTCCGTCCGCTAGCAGCGTGACGTGTCCCGACGCGAGCGGACGATGCGGAAAAGTGCTGAAAGGTATCCCAGCCGACGGCCTCCATGTCTCTCGAAGCGTCAAGGATGGACTGCACCACTTTGTTTGCAAGCGCGGACCAAAGTGGACAGCGACCACGCACCATTCACTGGTTCAAGTGCGTCGACATGATCAAGCGTGTTCTCCGAACGCATTGTGAAGACATATACTGGTACGCCCAAATTTAGGATTTGCTCCCTAATCTGACTGATCAGAAGGTCCACCCTCGCCGTGGCTTGCAATTCTATGGGACAGTCCGCAACACGTTTGAATTACCCAATGGACAACGAGACTGGGAGCCCAAATCCTCCTTCGCAATCTCCTCCATCATTCGCTGAAAAAGCGCAAGCGACGTTGTGACGAATTTTGGCCCATCGCTGGGCGTCTACGAGAAAAGAGCAGGAGCGTCAGAGAAAAGGCGACTCCCGCTTTATTTGGGCGTCCCCCAAAGGAAGTGGAACAAGGAACGAGTCAAGGACGGTCCCAGTTTTCGCTTGGCAGGCATGACCACGCAGTGGATTCAGGACGCGTGTTACAGCACCTACCAGCCGGTCACGACGAGTCCGGACAAGACCACCCACGCGTGCAGATTTATACACAATCAGTGTAACAAGGAGCTTTTTACCACGGAGTATTTACGGTATGTCGTGCTCCGAATAAGCTACTAAAACCCACAAATTAACAAGGTCATGATTTCCCCGAGCAGAAGCAACAAAGCGAGCGGTCACAAGAATCTGCGCTGCTTTCCCCACTGCTGTGGCGGCCACAACCCCAAGAGTTTTTGCGGATCAGGACTGGTCGTCGAGTGCTTTCTAGCCAAGTACCAGCTCGTGCTCGGCCGGTTCGAAGAAGTCTCGAAGCAGCAATCCACCAAGAGCAAGATCTTGCCGACGGTCGACACGAGTCTCGGACGCTGTAGTCTCGTAATCAACCGTGAATATGCCCGCCAAGAGCTTTTCGACGACGTTAAGATGCCAGACCAGCCTTTTGGGCGGTGGTTTCGAGGGGCTGTCGTGCCCAATACTTCAGGATTAGGCACGTGTTTTTTGCTTAATGGGAACCGCCAATCTTGGCACTATGGCTGGCAGTCGTCGCGTCTTAATTGCAAGAATTTACATGTGTTTAAAGTCTACGTCTTTGATGCCAGTGCCAATGGCAATGTGAACACGCTCACGTGCGTCGCGTCGATTGCGTCTCCGGCATTTCGAATATCTTCGAGTCGAAAGGCTCGGAAAACCTTTCGCTCCCCGGTATCGCAGTCTCTGGTCCTTCAAGCGCCATTGACGGCCATGGCTGAAGCGATGACGTCGCCACAGAATGTCCACCGCATCGATGAGCTCTTGGAAAATGGAAACGAGACCGCAACGACGCATGAGGCTGCGCTGTACGCGACGGCGCAGCCACAACGCCCTCTTTGTGGATTTCTGCCTGGACAACAGGATCCTGCACGACGCGAACGGAAACGTCTGACACGCTCGGCGTCGCTTAAGACGGACTATTTCTCCACCATATCGTTCCCAACGCTTCCGCAGCAGCAAACGATGCACCATTCGCTGTATTTCAAGCAACCTCAGCGACTTTCGCTGTCAGCGACGCACCCCCCACCGCACATAGAGACGCTTCACGAATCACGGGCGTCAATGCCGTCTTTGCCAGGGGTCGACTCGTTTCTCACGGGATCGGGATCCATGGATGGAAATCGATCGTTCCACAGTCGACGGTCATCGCTCGCAGCTCTGCCCGTGCCCTTGTCGGCCTCACGGACGCTTTCTCGTCATCACCAGAGTCCCGGTCCACTCTTGACGCCCATTACAGGCATGATGCAGCTCCGTTTAGAGAGTCAGTCCCCATTTGCCAGCTGCGTTGCCCATGGTTCGTCAAATCCGACGCTTTTGTCGACGCGGTTGACTGCGGCGGCACTGCATCAACACGCGTACGCGTCGGCACGACCGTATCCGTACGTCCGACGCGACACGTGGTCGGGTAGTTTACAGGGTAGGATTCCCGAAGGAGGAGGCATTGCCATGATGAGGATGATGTCGCCGAGTATCTCGCCCGACAGCTATTTGAATCGAAAGCGCAATCGTTCAACGGATTCGGACAAGGCAATTACTGCCGCAATTGAAGCGTCTGAAAAGATTCATCCCGTGCTTTCACCCATCGCGTCGCCGAGTGCCAAGCCTCTGGTGGTCGCACCGGTGCCGAACGATAGTGAATTGTACCGTCGAGCACGGATCTTGCAGCTGGCGTTTACGATTGTCAAGCGCATTCATCGCTTTGAAGAGGTGGCTGCAAAACACAAGGAGCCGACTCCAAAGGTTTTTCGCCATTCGTTTGAAATGATCACTCCGATGGTCGCGACTCTGTCAATGTTGCCACCTCGAGCGAAGAAATACTCGCTTGTGACGATCCCACTGAGCAATCCAAAGCTCTTGTCTCTATGCTCAAATCTCGTGACCGTTTGCGTGGCGCTGGTCAGCTCGGGATTGGTGGAAGACATGCGTCAGAAAATGCGCGATTGTGCGCAAGCTGGTCGCGGCGTCCTTGCAGCGTATCAACATCTAGTTGACTTGCTGTACAATTCTGTAGAGGCTCAGGTATCACGTCTGCCACGTCGGATGCACAAGTCGTGGGGGGATCCCGAGTCGGCGGATGAAGGCGAGTGGGATTTGTACGAGATGTTGAAGAGCTGCGAGCCGTGGTTGATTCAAGAGCCGTGGTGGGTTGTGCTAGATGACGATGACCAGCAACAGGCAGAAGACAAGGAAGAAGGTGCGCTTCGTCCTTTGCCGTACATGCACGTATTTTCGAGCTATTATCGCGTCATTCAAGACGCCGTGCCGTCTCAACAGGACGTGGAAGTGGCGGCCTCGTTGCGTACGGCAGCCTTGACGGTTGCCACGGGTCTTACAGGTGAGTGGCATCGACAGGGCGAACCGGACGAACACCATTTGCAGCAGCCACAGCGCGTGGCGTCAGTTCGATTGGCCACGGCTGCGTCCTCCCTGTCGTGGCTTGCTCGGTGCATCCACGCACATACGACCAAGTCATTTCACATTACCGAGACGGACACTACCATGACGCTTTCACTCCCAAATAGTCTCGTGTCTGCTGACGCCGTGTTTTTATTGCAACTCGATCAGCAAGAGCCAACGGTGGTCCTTCCGCAAAATTATTTTCCATTTGGATGGTCCCGGAAACGATCGCTGATGGCGTATCGTGCATGGCGTGTACGTGGCATCGGCGACTCCAATGGCAGTGCGGTGGCGGTGCAGTTTATGCGTTGGCCCGATAACAATGCATTGGAGGCGGTCGAAAACGATGAAGAAGAGGAAGAACTTGACAACGACGAGACTGAAGATTCGCCGGAAGAACCTGAAGAGGAGCCGCGGAGTCGTCTTGATCGTCAGCCTAAGCGTCTGCGAACTCGCATTACCATTTACTTTTCCGTGTTTTCGGCTACCACACTGCAACTCCGCACGATCGTTGAAGCAAGTCTCGCACCGGTCGTCACCATGCCTTCCTCATCGACAGCGCAGCCTACTGAGACGGATATGCTAAAATACTTCAAGTCGCCCTCATCGTGGGAAATGCGCTCGCAAATTTCGCAGCAATATACGAAAAATCTTTAAATAATAGCCCGCCTCACGTATTTGTACTTGAAAGATTAGTGCTTTTATGTCTAGGACATATAAATAACATTCTCAAGTTTTGATTAAAAAAAAAATTATGCCGTTAAAAGACATTGCATCGAGAACAGTTCTTATGCAGAGAGCTGAGCTGCTGCCCAATCAATGTCACTTTAAAAGAAGCAATGGGCCGAGTAAGCTCTAAACGAAAACTCAAGCAATGCGACCCGTTTTTTAACGGCAAACGTGACAATGGCAAGAAGGCCAAAGCATTTGACCTACCGCCTATCAAGTCTAAGCGCTCTAAGAAGCGTCGGCGTAAGATGCTGAGCGATGAGTCCGTGGACAGATTTGTCACACGCACATCGGCTGTAATTGGCGACGGCATGGCATCCAAGAAAAAGCTTCAGATTGGCTCAATTCAGGAAGGAGAATCCATGCGCGATTTCAACAAGCGCATTAGCACGGAAGTTAAGCGTGTCATTTATGATGCCGCTAAGCAGGGCCGGCGCACAAGTGAGAAGCGCAAAATATATTTAGCCAAGAAGAAGGCCAAAGTTTGCGATCAGAAGATGACGGAGCAGGAGCGCTATGAGCGCGACTACCAGACGACAGGCAACACCAAGAAAGATTATTTTGAGGACACAGCGCCGGTGAGATTTGGAGAGCGCGTGGACGCTCCACCGATCATGCCGAAGCTCTCGGGCATTTTTAAAAAGCGCGCCGAACAGCTTAAGCAAAAACAGCAAGCAAAGAATGCTCTCGCAACCCGCGGCCGGACGCCGAAGCGAGCAAAAAAAATTAAGTCGTAACAAATGGCGTTTTATAACTAAAAATTGTTATCACTGAGCTTCGGTTTGCATATCTGCTGTGCTCTTATTCAAAGCCTTTTTCGTCTTTTAACAATTCTGCACGTTGTCGCGGATCCTTTCGTAGGTCGAATGCGCTCAAGTGCCTTTTACGCTCACGTCGTAGCAATACAATCGACACTAATAGAATTACCAACACTGCTGCCTGCATTCGAGTCACAAGTCGACAGGTCAAATTTGAAATTATTTTCGTGTCCAAATCTTTATACCTCAAATTTGAAAAAGGCGACACCCGGGTGCGCTAAATCTGCAAGAGAACAGGCTTTATATCGCGTCATTCGCTGGTCTTCGGGCATGGTGACCAAGACGTCGTCCTTGTGAGTCTTCGGTCGAGGACATTCTAGCTCCTGGCGATATCCTGTTTCGCGGCAGAAATTCTCATGCCTCTCAGATTCAAAACAGAGCATACATGTGCCAACGAGCGAGCAAGCCAATCCAGATGCTGGGTCGTACACACGGTACGCAGACACCAGCTCCTGGTCACGACGTTGTAGCGTGTTCATCAAGCTCGGCTTTACTGTAGCCTTTGCAGGAGACTCAACGCCCTCTTGACGTAAAATAATTCGTTGGGACCTTTTATGCTGCCTCTTTCGCACAGAGTCGCGAATATCCTATATCTTAGAATTTTTGTATGGTTAAAGCGTAGGACAAATTAGTTCTACAGAATAGCATTTTATTACAGTGAAACTTAACCTACTTAAGAATATATAAATACCCAGCTTTTACATCAGTCCGAACTTTAACGCTGAACATTAACCAATTGCTGTTGTGACGCTTGGAAAAGCTTTCGTTTCGTTTTGGCCAACTTGTGCATCTCACTCGTATTTTTGCAAAGAACACTGAGCACAAATTGGGAGCGTCCTGGGTCCAATTTTGTAATTTTTGCATTCAACTCTCGTCTGTGCGCCTCGAGCTCTTCACATTTCAGCGCCAAGGCAGGAAAAAGAGGTTCTCCTTCGCTTCCAGCACATTTGCTTGCTTCTTGTGGTGCCTGAAGCCCCTCTTCACGACAACGCACACGTGCAAAAGCATCTTCAATACCTCCCAGCTCCAGTGTTTGCATCCGCACCACCTCCAAAAGCGCATATTCCATGCTGTCGGCGTCGTTTTTAGTATTAAGTGAAATAGCGCTAAACACGTCGGATGCTCGCTCATCAAACGCTTGCGTCTCCATATCATCATCCTCGTCTTCCTGATGCGCCTTCACATCGACTGAAGCCGCAAGTCGTTGGCGGCGTCGTCTGGCATGGTCTTGGTCCAGTTTGTTCATGTCATAAAGTAATTCACACAGCCGATGTAAATGATGCGACTGAAACCGCGAAGCTCGCGATAACTGACACCCCTTTTGTGCTACCGACTGGTAAGATCTTGCCACGTCAATATACTTGCGTCGATGCTCTAAGACCATCCGAGTTGTTGCATCCGCATTTTCGACAGCTAAGAAACTACTCGACAATTCCACTTCAGGGACTTCCGGATAACCAACCGTTCTAGTCCTTGAGCCAATGCCAGTCAGAGCCGTGCCGGTCGTACTGACCAGTTTTGCAGCGCTGGACGTAATAGCCGACACGGCACTCCACGCACTCCATTTGCTGCCACGTTTGCTCACTATCATAGACGTGGGAGGTGAGCTGTTCGGAGACACTTTTCGAGATTCACAACTGTCAATTGTTACGTCTTCATTCACCGCAAGGAAGTCGTCGTCTTCGATACTGCTGTAATAAATTGCCGTAGCTCGTCGAAGACTCTCAAGCTCTTCCGTCGTAGACAGTAAAAACGCACGCACTTCTTCCGTCACGGCAAGAAGTGGCTGTCGCAAAACACCACGCAGGAAAGCTTGCAACAAACGCATTCGTTCGCCAACAAATTCCTTCTCCTTGTTAAAAAAAAGTTGTTTCCCAGGAACACACGGGATAAGTTCAAATGGATACTGACGCTGCAATTCCAAATGTAGCCACACAAAATCACTGTATCGGCGGTACACTTTAACAGAGGAACAGGGTTCTTCCACTTGCCGTAATTGTGTCCATGTCTTGGCAGCTTGATACGGGTCGATCGCGTGGGCACCTTTTGCTGTATCACTAGCAATGCTTATGACGGCGTACCTCGTGTACGGCAATAGCCACGAACCAACCGTAGTTGGTTCACACACAAGTACAACCAACTTGCCTGGATCGTGTCGTCCGGAATGAAGCGATAGCTGTGCGCGGACGCAGTCGATTTGCTGCTGTAAAGACTCCGCCTTGGTATGAAGCTCCTTAGCCACTGCTGCAGCGCTGGAAGCATCCAGTTGCACCCGTGCCAGCTGAGCTGCATCCTTTTGCAATTGCCGCTTGAGATTCTCCGTCTCAATCTGAAGTGCTTCCGCCTGCTGGGATGCCACGAGAGCTCGGTGTCGTGCATCTTCGGCCAGTTCCTGGGCGCGTTTCTTTTCCTGTTCGTTAATTTCAACTTGCTTCGCGAGAAATATGGCTTTCTGCGACGCCTGAACACTCTCACGCTGGGCAGTGCGAGCGTGCTCTTCGGCTTCTTTCGCGAGCTGCTCCTTTTCCTTCACTTGGGTTGTCCACATCGCTTGGAGTTTGCGCAAATGGGTTTGCGTTTGGGTTTCCATCTCCTGACGAGCGCGCAGCAGCTCGTAATTCTTCGGTAAAGTACGCGCTCCTTCGACTCCGTCAAGTCGCGTCACTCGACGGCAGGTTGGACACTCTAATTCTCCGCTTTGGGTGCCCATGTGGCTCATCCCCGCTGTCGCCCAGTCATTCAGGCAACTCTAGCAAAAGCGTCAAATGTAGCAAGAGCAAAGGTCAACATTAAGAATTCGAGGTGAGGGAAAGGAATTGCGCAGATGGCGCGCACGGACCTGGCAATAAGTATGGCCACAGGTCAAGAGGCGCGGAATGTGGCCGTCGTCGCCGTCGTCGTCGTCGTACTGCTCGTTGCACAACTCGCACTCGACGCCGTTGTCTGCAAGATCGCGCCACATGTCAATAGTGTGGTCGTCCATCTCCACAGGCGCCGTTGACGCCGCCAATCCATTGGGCATAACTGAGCGGCACCAAGAGCGCGGAATCGAGAAAGAAGACTACTTTTAGTGGCACTATTATTAGCAAATTTATTTTAGCATCGACCTTTGGAGACTACGTAATTTGGTGCATTTTTTAAGAAATAGGTGAAGAGAATCATGTAAAATGAGAGGAATATTCTGGGTAAAAAGCTTTACTCCGTCTTAGGCTTTTGTGACGACATCGTCTTGTCACATTCGTGCGCTGCAACTTCTTTCAACTGAACTCTTGCTGTCAATCTGGTAGAGATAACTCGCGCTGGAGCCACTTCGGTTAAAGAAGCTGGGGGCCTATAGATCGATAAATCCACCTCCAGCCCCTTTTTCTTCTTCCTTGCCTGGTTACTATCACCATCAATTACGCTTCCGACGCATTCTTTTGCTAGTGCTTGTTTTTCTCTTTACCAACCCGTTGTCGCCAACTCGTGGCTTCTTAATCTTCAGCTCTTTCATCAGCGAACAAAAAGCGAAGGGGTTTTGGCGCTTCAGCTGCACTGATTGGAGCTGAATCTCCTTCTCCTCTCTGTTTAATTGCTGCTCGTACTCTTCTCGCCGTTTCGTCGCTTTTAATTTAGCCACTTCTGTTCGCTTTCGCAGCAGCGCTCGTTTTGCCATTTTGAGCCTTGCAACTTTATTCTCGAAAATAGCAGACGCTTCTTTTTGTCGCTTCTCTGCCTCTGCCGTTCGCAGCCTTGGCAGCGCTCGGGGTCGCTCTCTCGTGGGCTTTACAAGACGCACTGCATCTCGGGTTCCATTTCCCGTGCACGATTTGCACTTGCGAATTGCTATTCGGGATTCACTTCGCTGAGTCTTGGAATAGCTTGATTCCGGCAGCATCAGTAGACAGCATTTACAATCCATCATGTTTTTGCTGTTAAGAAGTTTATGCTGCGGAACGACAAGAAGTGCGTAACCACAGGCTGAGCAACATGGAGGCATAGTAATATCAAGTGGTGTGACTTCGAGTCTCTTGCTAGAATTGGAAGCATTGTCTCGGTGGGGCTCGACAACGTCGCCTTCTAATTTGACAACTTGAGCTTTGGACTCGACGATTTCAGCAATATGAGAGACCTTAGGAGCATCTGAGCCATATGCGGCTGGCTCCGATTTCACACATAATTCTTGGTAAAAAGAGTTGTCTTCGCTCTCCGTGGTACTGCCGCCATCCTCGAATGTGATACTCATGATTGCTTGGTTGGTCACACAAGCGTGTATTTTTAGTCGTAAATATACGCTTTCTCTTGTCAGAAATATGCGACGTGTGTGTAAATGCTGTAATTAATGAGGCATTCTCACAAAATATCGCAATTACATATACTTCTAAATAATGTTCTTGTCTACAAGTTAAAGAAAAGTCAGAATGAAATCAACACATCAACGCCAATGACTAGAACGACCGAGTTAATTACGTCGCAGTCCATTCCGGAGCACAATGAGAACAGCTTGACAACTGTTGCTGCAACTAGAAAGTCGTGTGTTCGCCGCTTTCTTACGCTCGGTGACGGGAACTTTTCATACTCGTTGGCACTGGCTAAGCAGCTCAAGAGTCGGGAGTGTGACGCATCGTTCCAACTAACTGCTACATCGTACGATACCTACGATGAGCTCGTCGAAAAGTATCCAGAGTTCCCGCGTATTTGCGCTCAGCTGGAAGAATTGGGTGTATTGGTGCTACATCGCGTGGATGCGACGAATCTCCGCGAGTCGCTTATAGCGGCAGGTGGACCACACCTCCGGTTTGATACGATCGTATTTAATCACCCCCATTGTGGTGAGGAGAATATTCAGCGTCATCAGAGTTTGCTATCGCACTTTTATACTTCAGCATTACAAGTTTTGCACGGCAGTGAAGATGATCTCGAGAGTGAACTATTTTTAGCATTAGCGGAAGGCCAGTCGGAACGGTGGCAAGCTGTGGAGCGTGGATCATTGGCTGGTTACCGACTGTGTCGAAAAATCTCTGACGTTGACAACAACGAAACATTTGGCCTTTCGTATGAGCGAAAGCGACATCAAAATGGCAAGTCTTTTCATCAAGTGACTCTGCGTGGTGAAACGAAGATGCAAACGAGCACGTTATTAATTTTTCGACGACAAAATTGTGTACAACCTGCAATGACCGACGTGAGAGAAGCAGATGTATCTCTACCACTATTGCTAACGTCAATGCCTCGCAAGCGTAAAGCAGAAAGCGAATTGCCACTCGAGTTTGGATGTACGCTGTGCACGAGAAGCTTTAAATCCGCACAGGGGCTGAGAACGCATAATCATATGGTACACGAATTAGATGGTGAAATGAGCACGGTGGCCCAGCTTCCGTGCAATTTTTGTGAACGTGTATTTAAAAAAGAGGAGGACAAAAGACAGCACCAGCTTGCAAAGCATGGCAAGGATCCCCTTATTAAGCCGGATTGGTATAAAAAGCAGCAAAAGATTGATGGCGCAGTTTTGATTACAGCTGCGAGGTCGGAGCTCTCAGCTTCTGCTGCAACTGCGACGTCAGCTCCAGTAGAACCTCACACGTGCTCGATTTGCCACTTCTCCTTCGCCTCAGCCGTGGAATTCGATGCGCATTGGTACAATTTGCAGCCTCGAGCTGCTTTAAAGCGAAAGTGTTTGATTTGCAATCGAGAA
>NC_090623.1:1153957-1172423 GCF_004359215.1 Bremia lactucae | reverse complement strand
AATTAGAGACTGTTTCTTGTCGTCGTTATTTTTAATATTCATATCCTTCTATGGCTAGTATGAAGGACTTAGACCTTTGTCCATCTGTAAACTAGAATCGGTTGCCGCACTCTATCTCTACAGCCTTACCAAATATACATCAGCCAAAGGATCATGTTTTCCTAAAATTTTACTTAGTTAAACTGTTTGCTAACTGGCATTCTTTTTTTTAATTAATAACGATCTGGCAATAAAATCCATTCAAATAACAAAATAAAAATTTCCAAAAAATAACCTACCCCCCGTTCTTCCGAACACTTTCTTGAACAGGATCCGCAGCAGTCGACAAAGTTTAGCAACGATGTCGGACTGGCGCCGTGATCTTCAGCTCGTGGGCGTCGTTTTCATAGTCACCACGGCGCTATTAGGCGTGATGTTGCACTCGCTGGTAATCTCGACGCTCACAGACACCGAGTGGCTCGCGCTTCGACTGCCTACAACGCTCGAGGCAGCTCAAGAGCTAGGCAAGACCCTTCAGAGCTTCTCCGAGCGCCAACGAGGTTCACTTTTGCTCGCACACATGGGCTGCTATCTATACCTGCAAACATTTGCGATTCCGGGCACCGTATTTTTCAATCTATTGGGCGGCGCGTTGTTTGGGATGACGCTGGGATTTCCTCTGTGCTTGGCTAACAACACACTGGGATCGGTCTTTATGTTTCTCCTTTCGCGGCGTTTTGGCTACCGCGTCGTCACGCACTTTTTTCCGCAAAAACTCGATCGCTTAAGAAGTATATTGGACGCACATCGCGACGAAATGGCGCTGAATATGATATTCCTGCGCGTATTTCCATTCACCCCCAATTGGTTTATTAACATGGCGTCGCCCCACTTGGCCATTCCGCTAGGCCAATTTACGTTAGGCCCGCTATTTGGGCTCGTTCCGTACAATTTCCTGAGCTGCAAAGCTGGGCTTATTCTGCGCGAGCTACGATCGCGTGGAGACATTATTGATAGCGCCACGACGATGCAGCTTATAGTGGTTGCTATCGTAGGTGGCCTTGTGCTCCCAAGACTAAAGAGGCGTTTTGCCACGACCACTGGTACCAAGCATGATTAAATTGAGTGTTTAAATTACGTTTGTCTTGTCCAAGTTTTTGCTGAATTGAGTAAGTTTCAGATAATTAAAAAAATCTAAAAGCTATCATTCAGCGTGTATCAAACGCACTATTTTTTTTTTTGTTCGTCGGGACCAAGCTAGACAAAATAAATGTCAGAGATACTTCTTATTCATTCGACGCCAGGCCAATTAGGTCTGCAGAGCTCTTATTGGGTTTGACTATCACAAGGTGCGTAATTAGATCCCGAATTTTCAGTATTTAAAATGCTAGACACGGGCGGATTTTAATTTTTTTCTGACAGACTGTAATCGTGAAGGTCTTCTTTCGTTGGAATGGATATGCAAATCTTTTAGATTATTATTAGAGTATACAATTATACGAGTAGTCTGCGCTGGTGCTCCCTCGCACTGCAGCAGCAATTTTCAATTATTTTGTTTGGCGGGAGTTGTTATACCTTTTAACGATTACTTTCAAACAGAAAAAAAGTTATCGCGATTACAACTTAAGATTCTGGAATGTGATGCTAAAAATTAATGGCTAGAACACTGCGATGTAAGAAATAGCTAATTAATTTCAAGGGAAAGCACAATATCGTTCAAGCTAATGCGAGGTTTAAATCAAGCTGTCGACGTCCTAACTGCAATAAGCCACGAAAATGCAGGCTGTTTTCCGTATCAAAACAAAAGCAGCCGACCGGCCGTGATGGCAAAAGGTGGTTCTACCAAGAGAATTCAAGGTGCCTTCCTCTAATATTTTAAGCGCAAATAGGTTTTCATCCGACTTCTATACAAACACGTAAAAACTCGCGGTACTCAAAAGTGATTAGCAAGCAACTTAACGATTTAGAGGTATGCCAGCGTCGACGTCCTGTCATGTAAAAAGACGCATTCTTCACATTGCCGTATTAAGACGCAATTTTTTTTGCGAAGTCTTCGGGGCCGTGTAGGAGTCACTTAGCTTGCTCATCACCAAATAAAAAAATGCTCTTCGATCAATCGCTGCAAACTTTCATGTTCCTCGCGAAACAAACTTTTGCGCAATATTGGACGCATATTCCCAAAAACAGTTTATTATTTGCGACTGAACTTCATTGCAATGTGCGCTCATGAATGTGTTGGAGGTCTCCGCATTGCATAATTCAGAGGAGTGCTATTATGTAAGGCACGAAAATATTCTAGATCGTGTTTTTCTGTCACATGCAACAGGCTTTCTAGCTACTGGTAGCGTTAAAGACTTGCATTGGCCTTGTATGCAAATTGCCTGAGGTCACTTTAGGTTTTCCGACACTATTTAAATAACTCATGTTACAGCTCTCCCGTGACCTCAAGAGCAAACGGTTGTATCAGACGATGTACTGTATGTACAGTATTATTTACGCTACTTTTTTTTTGCAGTTTCCATTTTGAGGTTGTCAAGGATGTAAGAAACTATTTTAAATTTTAAATTTGAGCTATTATGGAGTATTAAGCGGCTAAAAAAGCATCTTCGGCTACTATTGCTTGTCAGCTTGAAAATAAAAAAAGTTTTGAAGCAATAATGGACTACGTACCTAATATCACGCTGTACAAGAAATGACTCAAAACCAATAAAAACAACACTCTTCGCCTTGCGTCATGGCCTTCATGTCGGTAGCTCGTCAGGCACGCGCCACTTCTCGATTCCTCTATTCCCGTATGCGCGTTTGTCCTCTTGTAGCTAATGAGCAATTCTTGCAGCGAACGAAGTGGCAGCGCTTGCCCTGTGCGATGGAGTCTCCGATCCTATCGACTCGAGTAGGCTTTTTGCGAACAAAGGTGAGCGAGCGTGTGGTCCTGCCAGAAGAGAACGAAATTGAACCTACGCTAGCATTTGACGACAGTGAAATGACAATTGAAGATGCTTCGATTGAAAACTTGCTGAAAGAGCTCAATGAAGTTTTTGAAATTATTGCTGCTGTGCCACTGATGGATGAAGAGGAGTATGGGGAAGTGCGCCAACACTTTGAGAGTGGCAGTGGTCTTGATGAGATTGATGAACGTGGGTATAATATTAAAGCTGGGACGCATAAGATTTGGAAGGGTGAGCGCGACCTTACAAAGATTGTTGAGGGATTGGATACCGATTCGGCCCAGATTCTGCAGCGTATCCTGCTCCACACGCTTAATATTGAGAGAAAAGTGCGTGAGATGCTCTCGAATGGTGGAGTTGATCCCGATGACAAAGATGAGTTGCAAGAAGACAATCAGGTCATTTGAGATTGTCCGTTAAAAAAGAAGTCATCTCGACACCATCAAGGTATTGCGGAGATCTTGGTCGAGCCCGCGTGCTTTGCTTTTGCTCTTAACTTTTGATTCGACACAGGCAATCAAGACGTCTAAGTCCCGTATAAATGATGTACGTATACTTGCACCATTGATAAATTCTCCTTATCTTATGTTAGAAATAAAGAACGATTGTAAGAATACCTCGCCGTAAAATGCACAAGAAAATGGGCAACATGTAATTTCAGGCATGACCCGAATTTGTGCTCATTACGAAAAACGCATATTTTGCTCTCAAAAAAAGTGATAAATAATTTTATTCATTCTTGCCTTCAGGGCTCTGAAAAGCGGTGGTAATGGGCTTCGTCGCACTAGCTCGTCAGACGCTTATCGTTTCTCGCTTCCAAATGCACGCGTCTACACGCTTAAGCACAGCAATTCCCTGGCAACAAATGCATAAGCACCGCGTGCCTTGCTCTATCGACCCTCCATTCCTATCAACCCGAACCAGCAGCATTAGTTTTGTACGAACAAAAGTCAGCGAACGCACGCTCCGTCGGAAGAAATTACGCGTCAACAAGAGCCAAAAAGGAGTCAAGGTGCCAATTCTTAAAGAAACGTTGCGCAAGCTCTATTTGCGTACGCATCCGGATCTCTTTGGACAGTATCCAACGCAGCAGCGCGCAAATGAGGAATCGTACAAAGAGCTCTTGGGCATCCTGGACGCCATTGAGAAACACAATCAATTTCCCCCAGCCAAGACCTTAAAACTTCCATTTTTTTTAAAAACACCTATCGAGGGTGAATTTAAAGAAGTCGAGTTGCAACTACGCACGACGGGAGGTGCATGTAATACGTTGGTAGAGGAGGCATTGGGTCAATTTTTCAGCAACTGTGGGCTCCCTGAGGTCTTTCAATGGGACAAAGGAAGCTGGGGCAAAAGTGTAGGTAAACACGCAGTAGAGAATCCAAATTTAGGCTTTGAAAAGGAAGATGAAACGCATGAGAACGACCGTCACGAGGCCAAGCGCGAAGAACGGCATTCTTCAGCTCCGGCTTATAATCCCGTGGATCGTAAAGCACCAGAAGATCATTCGATTGAAAAGGTTCTGAATGAGTTAGACGACACGTTGCAGCTTATTGCTGTCGTGCCATATCTTGACGACGACGACAAGCAACAGCAAGCTATTAAAACTCATTTTGAACACGGATCAGGTCTCGATGACCTCGATGCTCAAGGGTATTCACTGAAAGCGGGAGTTATTCAATTGTGGCAAGGCGAACGGAATCTACAGGCACTGATTCCTGGATTAGATGGCGACTCGGCGATTCTAATGCAGCGAATTTTGCTTCATACCGTCGATATTGAAAAGCGTCTCGAGAACGTCATTGCTCAAAGCTCCTTGGACGTTACGAGATTCACTGCGGAAGCTTGTAATCAACAGAGCGAGTAAAGATTCTTGGATGACTTTATCGATAAAAGATTATCGCGTTATGTGGGCATTTACAATGAATTAATTGTTAAGCACTGAACTTACATGCCCAAATGCACAAAAGATGACACGGCACTAGGACCTGCACCCAGGATTGGAAAGAATAGTGAATTACTTCTTTGAGTCGCTGTCCTAGACAGGAATTAGCTCTTACATAACATCGAGTGACCCGGGGCCGTCAGTTTAGCACGAAATGGAACGGGGTGTACCGTTAAAACATGAATATTATTTCTGTAAGAGAAAATAATAAAGAAGTATTTACGTTGGAATTGTTATATTCAACTTAAATTCCTAGGTACTTAATTGAAGTAATAAAAAAAAAACCTACCACTTAAGTGTGCTTCATATATATGTGACCCACCCTTATGTATGTGATGCACATTGGTACATCCTAGCGTCATCCGCTATGCGAAATACCCAAAAACGATACGCTCGCAGCACATATTAGTCTATCTACAAAGACGGCATTTATGCTAGGTAATAACAGAAATTTATATTTAATGCGATTAAATATAAATCAGTCTTAAACTTACAATATACTTGATAAGTTTGCACGAGGAGCCGGATTACCGCTCCCGTGACGACACTTTTATCAGTGTACTTCGTGAGTTGGGTGAGGTCGCTAAGGCGCCCACCACAAACCTCACTGCACGTGAGAGAAGGCGGTAAATCGTCGAAGGTGTGTGCGTGCGTAGTACGTGGCAGCTTTAAGTAGCGCCCGTCTACACTTGGTGGAACTTGAAATCCTTCCCACGACCCGCATCTTTGAGCGTGTACGTGAGGATGAGCCTCAATATCGATTGGACTCATTTCCCCCCACCTCCGAACATCATCGGGAGTTGGCTGAGCAGACGGCGCAGGGACTTAGGGAACAAGCCATGGCCAGGGTCTTGGGTAGTCTCCTGAGCAACATGTTACTCAGTTGGAGCAGTTTGACGCACTCATGCTCGGACAGCGAAGGGTCGCGTCCGAGGCACAAAGCCATGCTACGGCGGAGTCTGTCACACAGACTCAGGATGAGCTAAGGCGAGAGCAGGCTCGAAGCGAGGCTTTCAACAGGACTGTTAAGATGCTCTCCGCTCTCAGCCGAGGCTTATTCGGATGGACCCGCCCAAGTTCGATGGAACTGCAGCGCGCACGATATCCATCGGCTGTTAGCAGTAAAGCAATGCGGTGTGTCGCAGCTAATCGAAGATGACAGCCCGATGGTGCCGTACTCCATGTCGCACCCGCGCGGTAAAGCCTCAGAGTGGGCTTACTCGGCGGGTATAGCGTATTCAAGGTGTTCCCTTCATGGGCGATTATAAGACAAAGACTCGCGCCATGTGCCAGCCACCAAACAACGAGGTGTTGCATAAGGTGCGCGTTTTCGGGGCGTGGCAGGCGAAGCGATCTATGCAAGAGCATGTGCAGGAGATGCACTAGCTGTCGGGATCAATTACCGTAGGTCCGATTGGGGAGCACATAAAAGTGCCCAAGTTTATGAACGGAATACGTCATGGCTCATCGTGACAGGCTCTTATTAGAAAGGTGCCGTCAACGATGGAATCCAAATTGCCTTAGTTGAGGAGAAATTTTACAACAGTGCCTCGGCGATAGCTTGGTATAAGCCGTCGGCCGAGAGAACAGGTGTCACTTCCATGGAGTTGGGCAATGCAGACGTTGTCTGTCACAAATGTGGCAAGCGCAGTCATATGAGCGCTGCTATGCCTGGGCCCCTGCTGGGGCGAAGACGCCCAGCAAGAGGAATCCCTTTCCGAAGAGCGATGGCAATAACCAGCGTGCGAGACGCATGAGTCCGCATCTACCACTGAGGGGTCGAAAAAATGCAGGAGAAAGCTGAGGTAAATCGCTTTAGCTTCATCGATGGCCTGTTATGGCATCAGCTGTCACCTTGTGATTCCTTGGGAATCTATGTGCCTCATGACACAGACCTCAAGCTGATGACCCTTCACGAGCTCCATGATGCGCCATCTAGTGGGCATCTGGGCCGTGAAAAGACATTCTTACGAGTGTCAGAGAAATTTTGGTGAACGCACTTATTTAGATGGGTGGCCAACTATATTCGCTCTTGCGAACAGTGTCAGCATAAAGCCTGCACCGTCCAGCAGTGCGCCACTGAAGCCGCTACCGATTCCAACCAACTGTTGGAAGTCAGTAAGTCTAGACTTCACATTAGGGTCGGACGGGGCTCGTCGTCTTCGTAAACGGTCTAAGCAAGATGGTTCATTCAGCACCATGTAAGACATCGATCAAAGGCAAGTAGGCAGCTCTCTTGTCCTGGATCGCGTATACCGATTACACGAGATGGCCGAGTCCATAGTATTGGACCGGGATCAATGATTTACGTCTGGGTTTTGGCGACAAGTGCTTGGGCTGCTAGGTGGCGAGTTCCCCATGTCGACCGCAGATCATCCCCAGACCGATGGCCAAACAGAACGTGCCAATCGGGTCGTGGCGGATGTCTTACGCACTATAGCAACTCCCAAAGAGTGGAGCAAGCAATTGCCCTTTGTGGAGTTCGCTATAAATAACAATGTCCACGCCAGTACGGGTGAGACACCGTTTTATATAAACGGACTGTGCCATCCTCGGACGCCAGTCTCGTTTGTACGCAGCCCGAGTCTTAGTGGAGGGGGGCCTCTCACTATGCTCGGTGCGAAAGAGAGACCTAGTTTCGTCAATTTGACGATGACCCGCGAGGATATCATCTCAACGACAGAAACTTGCCTTATTGACCCTGCCAGTTTAGCAGTGGTCAATAAAACAATGCCTTATGACCGACCTCTCGGTGGTATCATAGCCGAGTTAAATGCTAAAGCTTGAGCGAGGCTCAATGCTTTGTGGATGAGCGATTAGCCATCACACGAAAAGTCCGTGACGCGATCGTAAGCGCACAGGACAAGCAAAAAGATACGCTTAACTGGAAGAGCGAGGTTTCTCGCTCTCTACATTCGAGAGATCCATGGGTTCTGGACCTCCGTTTTCTTGTCTTCTGGGTGGACGATATGCTCCGAGTGGACGAAAGCCTGTTTGACCGAAATGGTCGCAAAAATAATGAACGCTTTAGATGGGTGAAAAAGTACTATTTTGTACTGCTACCCTACCTTAAAATGCAATTTCTTTACTACCTGTAGGTACTACGGAGTTGTTGCCGCGTTTAATTAAGCCCTTTACGGTGGTTGAAGAGGTTCGAGACCTAAATTATAGACTCGCCCTTCGCCCGTATATAAAGACGCATCTCGTATTTTACGTGGGTCGCTTGAAACGGTATGTAGACCCAAATGACCTCACATACCCTCATCCGTCTAAGAAAACCGACGGTGACGCCGACTGTGGGTCGAGCGTCAATCGGGTGAGGAGGATGGATAAGGCGAAAGACTATCAGCCGAATGACTCCTCCAACCACCAAAAGACTCGGAGTGCAACGGATACCACGCGCGTAATGCGGGTCCCTCAGCATCAACTTCTCCAGGAAGTCAAGCCGAAGTTTCAGACGTTCATAAACCTGACGATTCTTCACCCGGACATTCTGAAGATCCGAGTTCGGTCGCAAGACTTGACCCTCGAGATCCCAACGCATCGCTCAGCAGCGCTTAACGCCTGCTACTAAATGGACGGAGGAAAGGCAGCCGTAGTAGCTAGATGAGGTCGCCACTACTATCGGGCGCCGCCTGCACTGATGGATGCTGGTGGGAATTAACGCTTCCTTGCTGGAAGGTTGCTTGCCCACAGCCCCGAGAGGCAAGGGTATCAGATCCTCGTCCAATGGAAAGGTTACCCGAAGAGTTTTGACTCTTGGAAACCGATCGATACCCTACGTACTGATGTGCCCGGCTTGGTGGCTGCCTATGAAAAGGACCACCAGCTGAGGCCTCTTCGCTAGTCTCAAATGGACTAGCAGAAGTAGCGTAGTGAGAAGAAACAGGGGGTACAGTACCACCCATGATTTCTTTCACACGCCAGCGGGCGAAATTAATTCGTTGCGACCGCTGTTTCATCTCATCGTAATACTAATGAATGCGGCGCAAGAATTATGCCTCGTGATGGTCGGGCGTTTCATTTGAGCGCATCACGACCGGGATCGGGAAAATACGCCCAAGCGATTTTCCTGAGTCCTCCATGATTGAAAGACGCCATAATAATTATGTGCATCTACAAGAGCGCGCTCTAAGAGCGACGCTCTTGGCCCGTTTAAACGAGGCCATTTTGATGGAGGGGGCGTCTTTGGAATGCCACCCGTCACATAGCCACGTTCTGAACGACTGGCTTGTGACACCGACTGAGCACGTTCACGTGTCGTCGGCGGAGCTTTAGGCTCCAAAAACTCTATGTCAGAACCATTATGGATTATGGTTTGAGCATAAGGCGTTGTGGTTATACCCAACAAAGAAGCTTTTTTTGCTGCACCTTAATGGGCAGCGCTCTCATTGCCTGTCGCTGCGCTTTCCAGCGCAGACTACGAGACAGCATTCGTAAATGATGCTGTCTCCGTGTTGTGAGCCATGAGAAAAGTTTGGATGGGCGATAATTCGCCATCATCCTTCCTCATGAGCTCGTTGTCCGCATTACTACTATGAGGTGACGGCAACGGTGTCGACTCATTGTAGTCGACAATGAGCGACGGATCAACATCCTCACTGTTAAAGTTGGATGGATCCTTAAGCCCAGTTAACGCGACAGCCGCAGTGGCTATCGGCGTTCTGTCTAAGGCATTAGACGCGGCCGGCAAATTAACGCGGCGCGTGCGCTTAGTGCGAGGTTAAGTGGGCATCTTCGCAGACGACCCACCAATGTGGCCCCTTTTAGGTGGCATCTTGGGCGCCGTGTATGGATACACGTGCGCTAGAGTGATTGAGTGAACTAGCGGGGCGTAAAGCTGCTCGCAGTTCCTCTCTCCTCCTTGACGAATTTAAAAATATAAATTCGTTCTTAAAGGGAGGTGATGGTGTAGTCCCCGTTAAGTACACTTGGTGTACTTAGGTGGATGGTAAATTACTTAATTGAAGTAATTAGACCCAGCACTCGGGTGTGGTTCACATTTGTGATGTATTCTTATGTATGTGATGCACATGGGTGCATTCACATTAGGAGGGATGACGCCTAGCGTCATCCGTGATGACGGCTAGCGTCATCCGTTACGCGAGGTATCTAGAAAGATACGCTCGCAATATATATTAAGTGTTGTCTATAGAAATGACATTTTAATTGGTAAAAATAGGTATATTTAATTCTATTAAATATAAATCAGTCTGAAAACTACTCCCTACTTGGTAAGTTCGCACGAGGAGACGGATTACCGCTCCCGTGACGACACTTAACCAGAGTACTTAGTGTGTTGGGTGAGGTCGCTTGCGCGCCCACCACAACTACCTCACTGCACGCAAGAGAAGCAGGTCAAACCGCTTCTTCGATGTGCTAGGGTGTGTGTCTAAGTAGAGCGCTGCCGCATTACGACGTGCCCGCCCACAATACTGCTATCAACTTGAATCAGCGACATCTTTATCAGCTGCGAAAAATGATTCTAGGAATATTCACTTGTACAGTTGTGAAGGTGCTGGGAAAATTCGTGATAGTAAAGCCGAAGGACGAAGTCAACCGGTGTGACAATAGAAGGCGCCAACAGGGGTCAACAGGAGTCAACAGGCGTCAACGACTAGGTTTCACAACAAAACGCTCGCGCGTTCACACTGGTAGAGGGACTCCAATGTACAAGACTCGTCGACAAAAGGAAAAAAAGTACATAATAGCAACCCTTTCGCACCAAGTAAAAGGCAATACATTCAAGACAAAGATCAATTATTTTGTCGATATGGCCCTCCCGAATACCGTCACCGCCAAGACTGGACTGTTCTTTCGTTTCACATGGTTCACGCTGAGATCCATATTTAGAATAAGAGCAGGTTAACACGCCTTTGCGAATAAAGTCATTACGGAGAGCTCCAAAGGCTATATTCGTAGCGGGGCACTACGACTTGTACTGCTTCAGTACAAGCCCACTTCGCACTGCTTCAGTTGTGAGTGGTGCCTTACGTCACTTCAAGTACACTAGAACGTGCAGAGGAAGACTTCACTTTAAGAAACATACCTTAAAGAGGGTTAAATGAAAACTGTATTAATATAATTCAGTTTCTCTTCTTTCATTCTGTTAATGCTAGCTTAATTATAAACTAATACTAAACATGCAATTGAAATCTTATCTGTCTCTCTCTCTTTGTTTACGTTTACAGCTGATTAGTCTGCGGGATAAATAGATATAATGGCTTAGACCTATTTATGGATAAGATTTCCGAGGATTACTATATAAAGTAATATTCTCCAAATATAATCTACCATTTAGATAATATATTAATCAACAACCTTAAGTGTTTATTTCATGTAACGATACACCCTGTTACATCACCCCTCCCTTAAACGACTATCACTCTGACTGTCATTGGATAGAGTAGTCACTATGTGACAACTTAATTAAAAATGATGTTGATTGGTCACATAAGCAATCGTAATTAAAGTTCTTGTGGTGACCTTGCTTCAGTTGGTACCACTCAAAGGAGCGTTGACGATAAAATGTTTCGTACTTCCCCTGAGAAAAAGCCGTGGCTTTTGCCCGAACGACTAGTTAGTAGCTTGTCTGGAGAGACTACTCCTCACAATAAATATCCCTTATTTATTGCGACAAAGGTACATGGCCTTGATTCCAGCGCGAAGAAATTTTGCGCTGAGGAAGATTTCTTTCTCGATGCTTTTCTTAAGCATCGATGGTTAAGTGGCAACAATAAGCGATGTAAAGTCTCGCTTATGCTAAGCTTGGAGCGCGTTCATTCGCAATGTCAAAGACATTGGACGCGAAGCCTGGCTTCAAAAACTAAACGCGAATCGCGTTAAGTTTGAGAAAAGAACTCCAACCGGTGCAAAGTACAAATTGCATCGGTTGTCACGTGAGGCTGGACTTCCATGCCCTATGTGGCGTGAACCCTGTCCATGTTGTATTGACAACACGAAGAGAGTAAAAGGGGATGTCTATTCCCTTTCTTCGCCCTGGGGAAGTGCTCGCATCTCTATTGAAATGCGCGATGCGATTGACGTTTTGCATTCAATTTGCAAGCGCCAGGGGCCCGTGTTTTCCGATGGAACTTCTGATCCATCGGATGAGTCTCGTCATACTGACGGACGAAGCCCTTAACGTCAACAATCAGCTGTGAACGAGGCTCCCAGCTGTTATGTGAAGGTGAATAACCGCGCTAGCGAGCAAGATAGCTCGTTCGCTGCCCCTTCACATCACGATGGTTTCGAATACGTTCCACAAGAACCGTGGGGATCCATCAATGGTTGTGGTGGAGGAGGGAATATACAATCCGACCCATGTGTCGGATCTAGAGTCGAAGATCGACAAACTCGATCAGTTCCTCCATAAATTGTAGGAGGGACTTAATCACGAGCGCGGTAAACGTCGCTCGTTAGAGCAGACGGTGCAGTCACACTATATCGGACGGTTGGAAGAGCGTTCAATGAGTGCGTACTCATGTTGGAGTACGAACGGAAATGTCACGCTCTTCGTGATGAGCTGTCTTCCGCTCATCGCGGTTTCGAGGATCTCGGACCCGTAATGAGAATCTCCTGATTCAGCATGAAAATCTGGTTCGTGACCACAAGAATCTTTTAGGGACTCTTGAAAAGGGTGGACAGATCCGTCCTCAAAAGAAACCGCGTACTGATGGTACGGGCGGATCCGACCAACATAAAACGTAGGAAGCGTTCGCATCCTACGTGGCAATTTTGTTGTGTACGCATTACCTCTGCGATGCAGTACACGGAAAGGCCGAATGAACTTGGGTAAAAGTTTACTGCTACCCATATTTGTGACTACACGCTTAGGTAAGTTACCGTAGAGAGTAGTACTAGGTCATTAATTTTAAATGAAAGAACGTTTGCTCTTCCATGATTGTCTGCATTCCGTTTTTGACGGTCCACTGCGTTAGCAATGGAATCCTGAACGAAACGGATTATTGATTCTCGAGTTAGCAGAAATTGTTCTGCTGACTAATTTGTTAAGTCTTTTCAGTACGCTTTGTCCGCACTGCCATGAGATTTTTCTCATCTTCGATGTCGATTTCTTCGACATCGACATAACGCGCGTCGTTGTAAACTTCGACGCGTGATGAGCATGAGCGAGAATTGGTTTTGCTCCTGCGTGTCCACCCCCCCCCCCTTAAACTAGAGGATCCCTCTAATTGGGTGGGAATGCGAGGATGGCGTAGGTCATTCACGAAAAACGGTGTATGCGTTGTAGACGCATGCACCGAATTATTGATGGCGAATTCGACCATCGGAAAAAACTCTTTCAATTCGGATACGATTGGACGTAACTTCGAAGTATCTCTTCGAGGACGCAATTTACGCGTTCTGTTTGACCATCCGTATCTGGGTGATCGGATGTTGACATAGTCAGCCGTGTTCCGAGAGATCGGAACACGGATTGCCAAAACTCCGCCGTGAACCGTGGATCTCTATCCAAGGTCAATTCACGGGGTAGACCGTGAAGTTTGAATACCGTGTCCATAAAGACACGGGCACAGCCCGAAGCCGTGATCAATTCTGGTACTGCAGCAAGATATACCATCTTGCTGAAACTGTCTGCAAAAACATGAATTCAATTGTTTTGTGATTGTCTTCAGGAAATCCGAAGACGATGTCCATAGATACGGACTGCCAACACTCTGCAGGAAGTGGGAGAGTTCGGACAGGTGCACGGGATGAAGGGCTAGGCTTCCCACGCTGACATTCCTCACAAGCACGAATGTACTTGCGCACGAACTGATACTGGCAGGGCCAGTGAAAGTCATGCTTACTGTTAGGTAAGTCTTCTCACGTCCACGATGCCCACTTGTTGGTGCATCGTGACACTCATACATGATGCGCAAGCGCAAATCATTGTGAGTTGGGACGACGACACGTGGAGTGTCGCCGGCAACAGCTGTGTAATACAATAAGCCGTTGCGTGTTGTGTATCGATCGGATGATGATCGATATAAAGCCGGTAGATCTTTATAATATTTATTGGATGAATTCATTAGATAACCCATTAAACCTAGATGGTTCTTATCTTCTCTGTAGGCTTTCTTTATGTCATCATCTCAGGTTGATGATGGAACACTCGTAGTGAGTGTTGCAACAGTAAGATCACTTGCACTGTTGGGATCCACAGCTGACTCGAAATCGGGTCGGCGTGATAACGCATCAGCGACGACATTAAGTCGTCCTGGTTTATACTCCACGGAGAAATTATACTCCGCGAAAAAGGATAGCCACCTCGCCATTCTTTGCGAGAGGTGTGGGCTCTTTATAGCCGTGCGTAATGACGCATGGTCCGTATATTGGATGAACGGTCTATCTCATCGGAGATAGACCCAAACTTAGCCAGTGCATATTTCATGGCAAGGAGTTCCTTGTCATACACTGGGTAATTGCGTTCAGCTGGTTGCAGCTGTCGCGATTGGTAACAGATGACGCGGTCCGCGCCGCCTGTATCGTATTACATTAACGCGCAGCCGATTGCGAAATCGCTGGCGTCACAGACCACATGGAATGGTCTGTCTTGATCTGCAATCGCCAAGATGGGCGATTGCATCAAGCTTTGCTTGATACCTTCAAACAAGCGCTGACAATCAGCGATCCATAACCATTTCTCGCCTTTTTTCAAGAGACGAGAGAGATGAACTGCCATTTCTGCATAATTGCGAGAGTACTTGTGCAAGTACGCCGCTAAACCAAGGAACTTTCTAATTCCCTTGACATCGACTGGAACTGGCCAGTCGGTGATTGCCTTGATCTTTTCGGGATCAGGGCGCACGCCGTGTTTACCGACGATGCACCCAAGAAGTGGTATTTCGCTTGCAGCGAATATACACTTCTTGAGATTTGCGTACAACTTATGCTTTCGCATAAGTGTAAGAACCTGACGAACGTGAGTTTTATGAACTTCCACGTCCGTCTTTCCGTCCATAGACCGGCTGTGGACGAACACATCGTCAAGATAACTCGGTGCGGATTCTCGCACCGGAACAGATTCGTTACGAATCTGTTGAATGCTGCAGGGGCGTTACGAAGCCCCTGAGGCATCACTAGCATTCCCAGAGCATCCCGCTAGGAATGCTCACTGCTGTGTACGGGATGACCCGTCCACGCATAAGGGTCTGATAAAAGGCATCCATCAGATCCATAGACGAAAATATGGTACTCTAAGACATACCATCTATTATTAATTCTTTTCTAGGTATCGGCGTTTGAGCTGGTAGCGCTGCAGCATGTAGTTTATTGAATGCGTGCACTATGCGCCACCCGCTGTGGCCTTTCGCACACAGAAGGTCGGAGAGCTACGTGGCGAGGTTGACTCCCTTACATGGCCCGCTTTTAATCGATCGATAAAAATTATCGATCGCAAATACTTGTTCACGAGGCAGTGGCCACTTCTTAATGACACAGTACTTCGAGCCCGGTTTAAGCTCGATCTCATGTCGAGTGCCTTTATCCTTAGGCAACTCGCATGGAACTGTTTCAGGTAATACATCCCTGAATACAATCAGATCCTTGTATAAAGGATTTGTCTTAAGTGACTCCCAAAATTGAGTTATATTTCTCTCAATCCGAGTCTTCACATCGAGGACACATTCGTCCATCGATTCCATTATCATCAAACATGTCCATGTTAGTTGGTTGAACAGTGGTCCTTGTACGGACTACAAAATGCTACCAGGTATAACGGGGTGCTACTGACTTGCACTTCTTTAGTTCAAGTCTACTTCGCACTGCCTCAGTGCGAGTGGTGCCTCGCATCACTTCACGTACACTAGTTAGTTTAGGGATAGACTCTCTATAAAACACTTTGAAGAGGGTTACACGAAAAACTGTATAAATATAATTAAGTTCTTCTTGTCTATCTACTTAATACTAACTTAATTATAAACTAATACAAAACATGTACTAAAGTCTTGTCTATGTCTCTCTTTGCGCACGTCCAGCGCTGACTGGACCGCGGAGAAAGTAGATATAATGGTCTATATCTATCAATGGATAAGCTTTTTGAAAATTACCATGTAAAGTAATATTCTCCAAATAATATCTACCATTTAGATAATACATTAATTAACAGCCTTTAATTGTTAATTTCATGTAACGATACACCGCGTTACAATTTACATACACGGCGCCAAAGTTGCCACCTAAACGGGGTAATGTTGATGTGTCGTCTGCGAAGACACCCACTCAACCATCGTTAAGTGCACGCGCCGTGTTAACATGCCGGTAGTAATTGAAACGCCGACAGCCACTGCGGCTGTCGCGTTAACAGGGCTAAAGGATCCATCCCACTTTAACAGCGAGGATGTTGATCCGTCGCTCATTGTCGACTACAATGAGTCGACACCGTTGCCGTCACCTCATAGTAGTGATGCGGATAACGAGCTCATGAGGAAGGATGATGGCGCATTATCGCCCATCCAAGCTTTTCTCATGGCTCACAGCACGGAGACAGCATCATTTACGAATGCTGTCTCGTAGTCTTCGCTGGAAAGCGCAGCGACAGGTAATGAGAGCGCTGCCCATTAAAGTGCAGCAAAAAAAGCTTCTTTGTTGGGTATAACCACAACGCCTTATGCTCAAACCATAATCCATAATGGTTCTGACATAGAGTTTTTGGAGCCTAAAGCTCCGCCGACGACACGTGAACGTGCTCAGTCGGTGTCACAAGCCAGTCGTTCAGAACGCGGCTATGTGACGGGTGGCATTCCAAAGACGCCCCCTCCATCAAAATGGCCTCGTTTAAACGGGCCAAGAGCGTCGCTCCTAGAGCGCGCTCTTGTAGACGCACATAATTATTATGGCGTCTTTCAATCATGGAGGACTCAGGAAAATCGCTTGGGCGTATTTTCCCGATCCCGGTCGTGATGCGCTCAAATGAAACGCCCGACCATTACGAGGCATAATTCTTGCGCCGCATTCATTAGTATTACGATGAGATGAAACAGCGGTCGCAACGAATTAATTTCGCCCGCTGGCGTGTGAAAGAAATCATGGGTGGTACTGTACCCCCTGTTTCTTCTCACTACGCTACTTCTGCTAGTCCATTTGAGACTAGCGAAGTGGCCTCAGCTGGTGGTCCTTTTCATAGGCAGCCACCAAGCCGGGCACATCAGTACGTAGGGTATCGATCGGTTTCCAAGAGTCAAAACTCTTCGGGTAACCTTTCCATTGGACGAGGATCTGATACCCTTGCCTCTCGGAGCTGTGGGCAAGCAACCTTCCAGCAAGGAAGCGTTTATTCCCACCAGCATCCATCAGTGCAGGCGGTGCCCGATAGTAGTGGCGACCTCATCTAGCTACTACGGCTGCCTTTCCTCCGTCCATTTAGTAGCAGGCGTTAAGCGCTGCTGAGCGATGCGTTGGGATCTCGAGGGTCAAGTCTTGCGACCGAACTCGGATCTTCAGAATGTCCGGGTGAAGAATCGTCAGGTTTATGAACGTCTGAAACTTCGGCTTGACTTCCTGGAGAAGTTGATGCTGAGGGACCCGCATTACGCGCGTGGTATCCGTTGCACTCCGAGTCTTTTGGTGGTTGGAGGAGTCATTCGGCTGATAGTCTTTCGCCTTATCCATCCTCCTCACCCGATTGACGCTCGACCCACAGTCGGCGTCACCGTCGGTTTTCTTAGACGGATGAGGGTATGTGAAGTCATTTGGGTCTACATACCGTTTCAAGCGACCCACGTAAAATACGAGATGCGTCTTTATATACGGGCGAAGGGCGAGTCTATAATTTAGGTCTCGAACCTCTTCAACCACCGTAAAGGGCTTAATTAAACGCGGCAACAACTCCGTAGTACCTACAGGTAGTAAAGAAATTGCATTTTAAGGTAGGGTAGCAGTACAAAATAGTACTTTTTCACCCATCTAAAGCGTTCATTATTTTTGCGACCATTTCGGTCAAACAGGCTTTCGTCCACTCGGAGCATATCGTCCACCCAGAAGACAAGAAAACGGAGGTCCAGAACCCATGGATCTCTCGAATGTAGAGAGCGAGAAACCTCGCTCTTCCAGTTAAGCGTATCTTTTTGCTTGTCCTGTGCGCTTACGATCGCGTCACGGACTTTTCGTGTGATGGCTAATCGCTCATCCACAAAGCATTGAGCCTCGCTCAAGCTTTAGCATTTAACTCGGCTATGATACCACCGAGAGGTCGGTCATAAGGCATTGTTTTATTGACCACTGCTAAACTGGCAGGGTCAATAAGGCAAGTTTCTGTCGTTGAGATGATATCCTCGCGGGTCATCGTCAAATTGACGAAACTAGGTCTCTCTTTCGCACCGAGCATAGTGAGAGCCCCCCCTCCACTAAGACTCGGGCTGCGTACAAACGAGACTGGCGTCCGAGGATGGCACAGTCCGTTTATATAAAACGGTGTCTCACCCGTACTGGCGTGGACATTGTTATTTATAGCGAACTCCACAAAGGACAATTGCTTGCTCCACTCTTTAGGAGTTGCTATAGTGCGTAAGACATCCGTCACGACCCGATTGGCACGTTCTGTTTGGCCATCGGTCAGGGGATGATCTGCGGTCGACATGTGGAGCTTGCTACC
>NC_090623.1:1151262-1151862 GCF_004359215.1 Bremia lactucae | reverse complement strand
GACTATTTCGTGGATCTTTCCTTCCTTTAATTCGGCAAGGAACAGATCCCACGACATCTCCGGGAGATTTACTATCTCCTCGGCAGATTTAAAGACTTGCCGGAGCACCTCAACTGAGGATGCCTCCGCAATTTCGTCTTTGACGGCCTCGAACACCTCGTTCGAAGGCCCGTCCTCTTCATTAGAGACTGATCCAAAGGTCACTCGTTTAGACGTGCCTTTGATCGTCCTAATCTGTCGGGTACTCGTTTTTTGAGTTACCACGACCCTTTTCTGGGAAGCGGGTGTCGTTGCACTCCTGGCTAACGCACTTCTTCCAACCGCACCAGGCTCTTGGCACTGTCCCGGTTTATGCGACGCATGACTTCTTGTCAGCTCGCCGTCTAGTGCCACAGGCTCTCGGCTCTGTGCAGGACATTCGGACGCATGACTACTTGTCATCGTCCTATTCACTACCTCAGTCTCCACGAGCTGGGTAGGAATTGGTGACGTTTGACATCCCGTCAACGCACCCTCAACTGTGTTCGACACGACATCAGTTGCATAGGCCTCTCGCAGGAGCACATCCTTTCCGGTGTCCTGCTAAGGGTTCGCAATTGT
>NC_090623.1:1127852-1151162 GCF_004359215.1 Bremia lactucae | reverse complement strand
TCTTTTTTGTGATCAAAAGAGGCGTTTGAGCCCATATGAAAAAAAAACACAAGGACCCAAATGAAAACTTCTCTCTTCGAGACTCACATTGCAAAAGTGGCAACTCCTCCCCGAGTGTGGCCACACACTCTTTATCAAGCCTTTGGTCCCCATGTCACAGCAGGTCAAGGATGTCTACTCGGGCATCAAGAAGATCTTTCCCAGCGCACGTCGTAGCGAAAGTTTCTCCAGTCGCTTCAATGCCGTCGAGCTCGACGAGTCCGCTCCAACAGCACCACGGTCCGGCCAAAAGAAGACACGCCCTTCGAGTTTTACATTCACGAGCTGGAAAGAAAAACACCGCACAAGTTCCGAGCCAACACCTTCAGTAGTCATGTCACTTCCGTACGGTGCTACGGCGGCAACGCCCAAGGGAAAAAAGGCGCCGCACGACGTCCACCGCTTGTCGCTTTCACAGACACTTAGTCACGCTTTCCACGCGTCGCCACTCTTTCACAGTCACACACCCAATGCCACCGTTGCAAGTCCGAATTCTAACGACGACAAGACGGTGCTTTCGTATGTCACACCTCCCCAACTCGGGCGTCGGAGTGTCAGTGCTGAAGTCACAACGTTATCAAGTCTTGACACGCGTCCTCTTCGTGATCGTGGCGTTCGACACGGCCTTAATACGCTCCAAGGAAGTCCAAAACCAATCACAAACCACGTCAATCGAGACACGATTCACCCACGTGCGTCTCCGTCGCCTGATACATCGCGAAAGCAGCTCGTCGCCTCCGAATCCAGTGTTCAAGGAGCCATTGTGTCACCTCTTGCTTCCACAAACGTTCGAAAACCTCGTCGATTATCCATGTCGTTTTCGTCGTCCATGCGTCGTCAACGCGAGCAAATTCACGCGTTCGAGTCACTGGAGGTGTCGTCCGTAACGCGACTACAATCCCCGGATTCCGACGAATTCGACGCTTCTTCGCGACCTACTCGCGGATTCGATCGTCGTGCTCAGAGTCTCGATGCCATGGAACACACGCCAACGCATGTGATTTCAAAATGGTGGCGAAAATTACCACTCCAAGCGCGATTTCGTAGCGGTCGTGGAGGTATTGATTTGGACTTGGAGAAAGACCGTGTGAGTTTCTCACGAAGCTCGGAAGCGCGTAAATTGGCACACGCAGCGGACAAGGCTAAAATGGCCGAATTACGTCGTCGAGCAACGTCGCATGGCGTACCCGGGGTTACTCTTGACCAACCCGAGGAACTGTGGTCACCGGGGTACGCGAAACGCACGCGATTTCGACGACATCCGACGATTGTGCGTTTAAATGCCAACGACGGCACTGCAGGAGCGTATACGGGTCTTGAGAGCTACGACGATGTCCTCGTGCGCGTCTGTCGCTTTGCCGCGCATGACCATCGACGGACAACGATTAAAGTCCATGAATTCCTTGAACGCTCGTTATTGTCGCTGTCGCCTACGCGGATGAAACACGGCCAAGTAGTGCACCTTTCGAATGAAGAGATTCGACGGTGGCGACGCTTGGCGCAGCACGATTGGGCCGTGGAAGACGTGACAACTGTAGCGGCTGCGCGCGCACTGGGCGTTTGTGGCAAGGACGTCGAGGCCCCAAACTCGCGTAGTAGTTCGATTGAAACGGATAGCACGGATAGTGATAGTGATGGCCACAGTTTGCACGAAAGCGCGGTCGAAGACGAGCCCGAGGAAGAGCAAGAGGACGAGGTGCTTGAGGTACCCTCGGGGATTGCCTTTGATCGATTATGTGCCGTTGTGAATGTTTGTGTCAATTTTGGCGACGTGTTGTTTACGCCCGAGGACATTTGCCATTTGGTGCATTTACAGTTTCTTGTAGAGGAAGATGGGTGGATTTAACTTTTGATTTTTTGTTTTTTTGGCAATTCTGAAAGAAAGTACAACACAATAAACGAGTTTATAAGGGGTCGGTTTTGTGAGTGGTGTTTTATATTAAAAAAAACATTAGATTTTGACATTACAAAGACGTACAATATCCCGTTGTCGGAATTGAAATTGGCCACAATAGACGCATGAATTGACAATTGCCACAAGCAATTGCAAGTCTTTTGACGATGAAAGTGGCGGTGGATTGAGCCACGATACGGGTTTAAAAGTGGTCACGGCACTCTCGTCTTCAGAAATCGTGACGACATCCAATTCCTTGTCCTCCTGACAAGTGCGATGTTTGCGGAACCAACCCGCCATTGTCGCGCGAAATTTCGTTTTTTGACTCGGACACGTCGTGTCGGTCGTCGCCTTGGTGTGTTCATTCTCAAGCTGACGTACGTGAAAACTCATACCGAGCGTCGACATAACGGACGTGTTTCCATTCGATTCGACCGATTCGGAGCGATCCGATCGTGGCTGCAAAGCTTTAAGTTGTCCGGGTTTTCGGTGATTTTTCAAAAAAGCGCGTTCTTCGGCTTCCCAATCAAAGTGAGCCAATCGTCGCCAACGCTTGACGTCGTTACCAGAGAATTTCTTGTCAAGCCGAAACCCGGGTAACCACGGTGTATCCCCTTGCGGGTGTCCCAAAAAGATTGCCGAACGGTACAAAAATTCCGCAATCATAAGTGGCACGGACCGCTCAAGGGGAGGCTCGGGTTCGTAGAAATCGTCCTCGGACGACATACTGCCCGTGCCCGTGCCCGCGTCGCCCCAATCGTCCGGATCGTGTAAGAACGACAGCGTATGGAACAGCCCCGCGACGTTGAATACGAGCTCGTCGTAACTCTCGACTTTGGGCGGGGGGACCACGTCGGGGGTATATGTATTCTTAAACGTAACCTTCCGACGGCGTCGGGACTTGCCGACCGGCATGACGGGCACCGACTTGCCTCGATGGCGTATAATTGGATCACCGAAGCTCGCGATAACGTGCGATGTGCTGTTGTTTCGAAAACGCGGTGGGTTCTGTAGAAGACTGTCGTTCCGACGGACAAGCCCGTTCGTGTTCGACCGCGTGGGGTTGTCCACTGTCATATTACTAACCTTTTTTTATAAGCGCTTGCACACGTTTACGGGGGGGGGTACGTCGTCAATGGCAAATCGAGCACAAATTCAAAGCTGCATGCTTTTTGGGACAAAAGCGTCTCTCCCGGTCGGCTTAGGCACCATAGTGAAAACAACATGTCGAACCGCCACATACGGGCTCTTTCGACAAACCCTATTACCGTGGTTAAAAAAAGAACGTTATGCAGCTGGAATGGCTTTTCTACGACACGCCATTTTAGAAGACATGAAAAGCAAGCCGGATTCTTTATTCAATGCTGAACGAGAGGTTTTGCCACGTAGGTAAACCGCCACCATATATAGCCGGTCCATACCTTATCATGAACATCGAGTTTCGGAGTATTAAAACCCGCGTTATGAAATGACCGGTCATGTTATCAAGTTATTGGGAGTTTATGTGCATTTGATCTTCCTTCGGAAAAAACCGAAGGAAGATCAACACAATTTGTTTTCACGAGTCCTTCCTTGGTGTAATTTCATTTGTTACCAGATACAAGACTGAGACGGTGAATATCGGGCTGTTAATATCAGTATGTACGAATGAGCCAACATTTGGAGTGATGAGTACTTTACATCACGAGAGGTTTGTAAAAGGTCCACAATGCGTTCGGTCTCAGTGCATCTTATACAAGTAGAAGTGCGCACAGCTCGAGGGGATTTCCCACGTGCTTGTTACCGACGTTGTACGTACGTCAGTGCTCAATTGAGCGCTTAAAAATGGGATTCCTACCACAGCTCCGCCTGCTTTCTTACTATTTGATTTGCAGTTCTCGGTCCTTTAGTGAAGTCACTCATTGTAGCATCAGCGTGAAACTATATCTTTACATATTAAACCTTCGTGCTAAGTAAGATCTCGAATAAAATAAAGTATGAAAGGCAAAGCGGTAATTACAACTGCAACGACAGAGCTCTTTCGTTTTTCGTTACACAACACTCGGTTATCCTTGAATTTGTCACTTGCATTTCGCCCCATTTTATTATACAGTATAATCCGTCAAACTTCTTTGGCTCGGCATCGAATTGGTTGAAATTAGGCGCTGGTTAAACGGCAAAAGAATTGGTTCTGGATTCCGTCCTGCCTGTTCTAAATCACCGCCGTCGACGACAGTCGACGACACTCCAGACGTACTCGAGTCATTCCGATTCCGCGCTTCGTCTCGTCGCGTTTCCATGGCGGCTTCAAACGCCGCAGCAGCTTGCAACACTGGACTCAAGCGTTGCACAGATGCCGCCATACCCACTCGTGGCTCTGTTCGAAAATACTGTTTTGGAATTGATATAATTTCTCGCAATTTTGCCTCAAATCGACGTTGGTACCGAATTGGGTCCATTGCCGATAACCCATTTCCATCCTTTTGTTGAACCGTCACCTTCCAAAACCGTTCCATTCGTTTCTGCAGGGTCCAGGTTTGCAATATATCAATCACGCCGACATAATAGTACCCGGGACCAAAGACGCGTCGGCTTTTGCGCATCGAATGTTTCGGTTGTGGCGCGTTAAGACACGATGACACGAAGCGCGATGTATTGAGATCGGTGGCAGATTCGTAACCAAACGAGTGGACCCGTGGGGAGGTGCTTGTGGCCACGACAGGAGCACAAGACGACGACTCGGTGGACTCGGTCGTAGACGGTTTCGATACAAAGCTGTCATTGCTGAGCGTGTCGAGCACAGTATGCGAACTCCTCGAAGTTGTGCCATGACTGTCTACTAGTGACGGGGGATCGACGAGGAATTCAATATCCACGACTCCTAACAGTAGACTATAGTCCATACTTCCTAACTGGCACAGAAATAACGAGTCGTGGCGCAATTGTTCGTACAAAACGACACCTTCTTCTCGTCCAATACGCATGCGTGTACGCAAGTCATTGTCTTTTAACACCACGTTGGGTTCGTGTAACCCCACAACATTTGGACACGGCGTGTTTTTCGTACGATTGTATTGAAACATCATGGAACAGTGACGACATTTGACTTTCGCGCCCTGTCGTGGCCGTTTGTAACTTCGATTGACCCAGGAACCTTTAATATCAAAGCGATGATGAATCTGGACACCTACTTCCATGACATCAAAGAGGTTTTCCATCACAATAAAATAAAAGCGACGATCGTACATGGTGATCTTGAAACATCCGTAAAATTTGGTGATAAATGACTGTGGGTGGGCAATCAAGTACGCGACATACGTGGTGGCAATTTCACAGAGAAACCGCGCTTCGTTCTCGGCTAACGACTTGACAATGTACTTCTTATCGCCACTTAAGAACATGAATGCACCACTTGCACCTTCACTGATTTTTGGCTTGGTGCTTGTTTCAAACGATGAACGAAAGGCTGTGGCGTGAATATCAAAAGCTTGACGTAATTCGGCAAACGCGTGAGGTTTATATGGTGTGAATCGAATCAAACTGGATGGTGATGCGGTTGTCAATGGAGTTTCCAAACTTGTGTGTGATTGTTGCTGATTCGAGTGGTTGTCGGGGATTTGAAAACTCTTTTCCGCCTCTTTCGTGGCTCTTTTGGTATCGACGTCGACGCTATTTGGACGGTACAGCCCCGCACTAATGGCTTCGGTAATGGTACTAAGCATGCGATTCCGTTGCACTGTTTGGAACAAGGATGATGTACTTTTAGCTACTGTGGCTCGTGTCGTCGTGTCTTGATGCGAAAACTTATCGTTTCTCTCGTCGTCACTCGAGACAAGTCGTTGAGTCCTTGACCGAGTGGAAGCTTGAAGGAATTCGTCTTCAGCACTTTGAATCGCACGAGTCATGCCATCAATGGTGAAATAAATAAGCTCTTCTTGCAACGCTGTGTTTAATTGAGCACTGAATTCCTTATCGGCCGAATCTGTCGTGAATTGGAGCCAACACGGTCGAATTTGACTTGGACGATTGATAGTAAACCACACGAGGTAATCCACGGCTCCACGAGCGGATAATGTGAATGAATAGGCTCGAAAGACGTGACTGGGTGGAAATTTACCGTTCTTATCGTACGTATCCCGTGTTTGGAACGATAGCGCGTACCAGAAAAAGACAATGGTCCAGTAAATGGTGTAACTCGTGATTGAAAGCGCTCCGTTGCGTAACATTTCACGTCGACTTTGAAGCGTATCGCGTAACCCCGATCGAAGGCGTTTGATTCCAAAGAACAGCACTGCTATTCCCGAGAGGTAAAATAAAAGCATCCAGCTATAAAAAAGAAGCCAACTTCCACGATTTAGTTGAAAAAAGTTGCGCTCCATCACTTTGATCGACGTTTTCTGACGGGTCCAGCAAAAGTTGCCATCCGCAAGTCCATGGATTGTTGGAATTGTTAGTGTAATGAATCCCGTGAATGTACCTGCGGAATAAATTAGTAGCTTAAATGTCTTTCGATTCGCTTGGACACTCATGAAAGGATTGGTTAACGACCAGTAAAGATCCACAATTTGAGCAAAGTACCAGCAATCGCTCGATAGAAAGAGAAATTGCGTCATGCCTGAGAGATACGCACACGAATTGCTATCATTTCGTCGATACATTCCGAGGTCGAGAAAGACTGGATCGAGAAGAAATCGAAGTGCAACGAGCATATCAATGACACACTTGTAGTAAATGAGCGGATTTGGGTGTTTCTGAAAGCTCTGGACCCCATGATACGTCACAAAGACACACGTGCACAGGACGAGCGTCACGAGTGAGCCAAATACAAGACCGGGGTCGATACTATACCCCTGTAACTTTTCGGTACTTTGAGTTAAACTAAACAATAGGAGCACGAAAAAGAGGCCAAAAAAGAGTACACTGTACCCTTCGTTGGACCAATTGCGAAAATTGATTGGCGGTTTTAAAATTTGGCCAATCGTTTCATCCAATCCACCGGTTTCATCAATCACCGCGAGGTTAAATTCTTGATGAGGGGATATTTCTAATGGGTCAATTCCGGGGAGACTTTTGCCAAGCACGCCCAAGAAACTGTCCCGAAAATTGCCAACATTGGAAGACATTTTGGACAACATGGAGTCGCGAAGATGAAATGAATTCATGCGATTGGATATTGTAAAGGGATTCCGATGTGACCGCGAATCATTCGTTACGAAAGGGTTTACATTGCTAGAAGCTGCCGAGGGGTTGTCGTGGGGGTACTCAATCGAGACTCTTTGGGAGATTTTGGGTTCCTGAGGCTTTGCGAGTGTGCGTAGAGCGGATTGAAGACGTGAATGCGTGTCGGTAGAGACGGTTGGTGGAGGCGTGGCGGCTCGGTGGATTGATGGATGCAGGATGGAAGATATTGGCGACGACAGGGGCGAGGGTGACACGGAGAAGGTTGATGCACCCGTGTCCGTGGCAGTGCCCGCGGAGCGATTGAGAACGTGTCGAGACTGTGACGGTGAAGACGGTGCAACGGAGAAGACCGAGGTAGTGGTGGCCATGTCGATCTCATCGCTAGGTCGCTGGGGTGCATCCACCTCCATTGTGTGTCGTAAAGGCCAAAAGTGACTACACGGCAAAACGAAAAAAATCCACGTGAATAAAACCCATGTTTACGTAATAGTTTACCAATTGCTGGGTACGAAATGACACAAAACTAAAATACGAGCTGTAAAAGATCGTGTGGTATACACGAATACTTTCGTACTTAGGGGGGGGGGTTGCAAATTGGCTGGCTGGCAGCTTTAGGACGTCTTCAGTCGCATCAGTTCGAATAAATTCCTTTTAAAATGGTGCGTACTTGTATGTGCGGTCTAGTGTCGTTTCTTTGGCGTCAAAGTCGCTGTTTCTTGGAAAGGATCGCACAAGCAGACAAGCTCATGACGTGACGTGCTCGCATGCTTTCTTTCCGCGACAAAAAGATGCTTCGAGACCGCATTTCAGCGTATTTACTGACGACTTGAATGACTTTCCATGCTGTGGTTTTTTAGCCGTCGCACAAGACTTTCCGTACGAAGCGCATTCTTGCAAAGAAAGCGAAACAGAATCGTCCCATTCCTCAGTGGATTCGTTTGCGTACTGACAACACGATCAAGTACAATGCGAAGCGTCGTCACTGGCGCCGCACCAAACTTGGCTTGTAAGCGGAAAAACGTACACGGACACATGTATCGATCACGGGATGGCTACAACATTTACTGGGACTCGAATGCTGGCATGGACTTGGTGGGTTGTTATCGACCGACCCACTTGGTAATTAATTTGAAGTAATTCTATCAGAAGGACCCAACAAAATTGTGTTTTATTCTATAACAGAGGTTTTCAATGGGCTCTTGACCGTTTTAGTCACCTGATTTACTCGACCTTTTCTTTAATTTATGGTTTTGCTGCGCAAATGCTTATTCCTACAACTTTTCTGCTCGTATATTGCACTTCGTATCATCCGCATGGTCAATTTGCACATTTGCAATGTTAATGGTCCACGTCCGATGCGAGATCCAACAAAAGAATACTATCAAGCGAACTGTTGACATGTAAAAAATCATGATATTCATACGCCATCCTCAGCTCAAACGGCCATTATATTGATCGTTGCTACAATAATTGGATTGCAAGCACCCCACACTAATTGTCATTTCGAATAATCTGCCTCAACCGTAAGCAATTTCTAGTATTAAAAGTTGCAGCCACAATGTGAGTATTGCATATGATTACCGATTGTTAATGCAATTTTATTTTGCTTTTGCTTGCTACACAACCCATGAGCGATGCATAGTTGCAACAATAAATTCAATTTTGTAAATGTGCATAGAACACGGCAAGTTTCGCACCAATAGACAACTTTAACAACGTTTATTTCAATAAATCACCTTGTTCCATTGAAACACATAAATAATCATTCCAACACCTCCCAATCCCGCAATTACCACACTCGTTACTGGATCGTTCTGCGCAACTTCATTCGAAAATCTTTCTTCAACGCCGACAAGACATGAATATCATCATGCAAATCCGCAATCAATTGGTCAGGAGCTTTGCTATCTTTCCGAAGTGTTGCCAGCAACACTTTTTTATTATGCAACGACTCAAAAATCACTTCAAAATTTTGCAACAACAACCCAAAGTATTTTTGCTCGGCCAATGCGGCACGCATCGACACGTCGTGGGAACTATTGCTCGCATTCGAATTGGCAGTATTGCTACTGCCTTCTTCCCCCGTCGTCTCGGAGTTTTCCGTACTATTTTCTTCGGGCGATGGTCCCCGTGCCTCGCGTCGACGTGCATTTGCACCAGCAACAACGCCACAGGTGCCATCCATGGCACCATTTGATCCATTCCCAGCATCTTGGCGAAACGCAGCAATCGCTCGGGCACTGTCATAAGCTCCGGAAGACGTACTCCCCGTTCCAACAAGAGGAGCACTTCTCTTGTAGCGTTTTAAAGTGTGCAACATGGGGGAACTCGACCCAATTAATGGCCCCGTTTGTTGCTGCGCTTTTTGTTGCCGGTCGTGGGCAATGGACTCAGATGCTTCACTTGTGCATTTCTCATCAATGTATTCATTTGATTTGATCAAATGCAACAAATCGGGACGCAAATGCAACCGTTGATGCAAATAATACACATCTGGTCTCCCATCACAAAAATTAATATATTCCCGATCTTCCACTCCTAATTCCCCCAAAAAAGACAAAAAAACACATTTTAAGTTCCAATTAATCCCCACTCACAAATCATCAAAAAAAAATAAAAAGGCTCACTCTTGATCATACCAGCAGCAGTAAACTCGAAACATGTCTTGGTGTATGCAAATGACAATTCCTTCCAAATTTCCCACAATTGCATACTACTCCACTTAAAATTCCGTGAATTCGTAGCACTAGTACTCGCTACAAGGCCTCCTTTTCCACTCGTGGGATTGAATCCAGTAGGATGTTGTCGATTCAGCAAGGCAATGTACATTTCTCGCACATCAACCCAAAATTGCCACCGTGAAAGCTCGGCCGCCAATCGATCAACAAATTCGGGTGATAGCACCACGTCAACCAATCGAATCACATCTTCCGATGTCACGGGCACTTCTTTATACGGCACGTCGCTCTTGACATCGTCGTCACGGGAATAGCCATGGGATGCCACTCCTTTTACCGCATACAGACCGCCACTATCGTTGCCACTTGAAGGTGGCGATGGGCTTTGACTGCCATACTTTGTATACGATCGTGACGCGTACGTGTCATACGGAGACCCGACGACTTCGGTGTGGCGAGGGTCAAACCGTGTCGGGTAGGATCCGACTTGTCGGATTGTTGCGACCGTGTTCGGGCCGACACTTGGTCGTCGGACCTCCCGTCGTGGTTGTGTCAGTGGTGGTGGTTGGGCCACGTGGATCATGGTGTCGGTCGTGCCGGCGTCGGCCATTTCACGCATGCGTTGATTGCGATTATAACGATACAATGCTTCGACCATGACATGTTTCTTGACATTCTTGAGACCACGAAGTTTTAAATGCGAACACTTTTTACGAAGTTGCTTGGAGGTCCAGGTTTCGTATCGTGTGCTATCCCGAGGATACCGTGCTTCACCGATTGGTTCATACTGGCGTGGATCTTCCTTGGACGTTTTCACGTACGTGGAATCAAGCAGTGGCGTTGAACGGGAGCTACTAAGACTACTTGGTCCTCGTCGGACCGTCGATTGAGTACCACTTGAGCTTGTGGCATTTGAAACCAATGGACGATGCTCCAGTACGTGTGTATTTGGGCCATTACCGTTCGTACGGTTGTTCATATGGTCGTACACGAGCGGCAAGTGGCGCTTCAGCCCTCGTGGCCCGACCCACGCGTGGTCGTGCAACGACGGGGACGACCCCGGCGATAACTGGGGATGGTTGTAGGACGACGAACTGGTCGTGGTGCCACGACCAGTGTCCGACCCGTGGTACGGTGGCGGCAACTGCACTGGTGAGAATGTGCCTGCGTAGTTACTCGAGAGGGACTGACTTGGGTACAAATGCCGTCGATTGTTACCGGCTTTGGTAGCAAGTCCAGCAGACGTTGTCGCTACGTGGGTACCGCCGGATTGCGATGGAGGAGCGAGAGACGGCGCTCGCGTCGAGGTCGTCGTGGTTGTCGTCGTGGCTTGACTCAACGACATGGAGCCACTTGGAATTGCCCGCAACCCGACAAGCGGCATGGGACTGCTTCTGTCGCTGTTGCCACGACTCATGCCGTTGTCGTTGCCACCTGAGACGCGAGTGGCGCTGGAGGTGTCAAGAGATGGCTTACTGGGGCTAATGTGGTTCGTGGGAAGCGGCGGACTCGCGACTGCGGCCGTAGATGGCGACAACGTCGAGGCCGTCGTCGTGCTACGAACGGAGGTCGGCTCCTCGTCTCGAGCAACACTTGTGCTCATTATTTCGTACCCTTTTCACAATTTGTGCAAATGGCTACAACAAAGACAAGATTGAATTAGTTGCCACTCTTTCGTCATGGGCCAAGAGAGTGTCTCGATGGATCGGTCACTCACGGACACTGGCGCGGGTGGTTGTTGCACAAACCGCAAATTTCCTTTTGTCGGCAACTGGTGCCACGCAGCTGGCTCGGTACCTCTTAAACTCGATAAAAGCTCCACCCGAGATTTGGCAACGAACACGATCGAATTCGTTGGAGACATTGCTTACGTTCTGTTGCCAAGTCTGACCGTTCCGTTGTATGTGGCACATAAATAAAGGGAGGAGAGAAGCGTCTTGAGGCAGGGCGATATGGGCCGCCGAAACCTGTAGAACTGAGTGAGGGCTATTTTTGAGAAAGCGACAGGGCGCCGCGACAAAAAGCGACGATGCCCGACCAAAGTCGGGTAAGCAAAAAAAATATGCGAGCAGATGCCACGCAGTAAAAACTTTCGAGACCTCCCCCATCCACGCTGCGGCTGCGAGCTTGTAGTTTATGTTACTAGACTGTTATTAAATTACACGTGCCCTTGCTGCTGCCATGGCGTTGATAGACGATTGGGCTATTTGCTGGGTGGCTAAAGCCCCCGCAATGGCTCTGTTTGCAAAAAGACCGTGGGCCTCTTTCTACACGCTGTCGTATTTCAATATCCGCATAGAAACACTGTTAGAAATTTCGAGAAGTTGGTTGCTAGTCGGCTTTGGCAAGTGCGTGGGTGGGAGCGGCTGCAATCTGCTCTCGAGCGGCTCCCGACGCAAGAGATGGAAGCAAAGTGCATGCCACTTTTTTGTTGGGACACGTCCGCCCCTTTACATACCGATGGTCGTCGTACAACCGGACTCGCTGTGTACGACGACCACACTAACTGCCTTCGCTTCGTTACGCGTCTTAAAAATAAACCTCACCGAGCTGTTTTAAGTCACGCCACTAACTATTTACGCACACCATCATTTGTTGTGATTTGCCACAATCACAACAACGGATGGGGTGCGTACAAAGTCCATAACATTTTTTTTTACTTTTTGCCAACGAGTAAAACTATCTTAGCAAGGTACAACCTGTATTCCTTAATTTTATTTCTTGACATTAAGAATTGTGCCAGACCATGCCCGATAAGCTCCGTCGTGGCGATCTTCTTGCCTACACTGATTCCACAGGAGTTCAGTACGTGGAGACTCAACCTTATACCTTATGCATTCGATTCAAGTCAACACCTCGTCCTCCCCACGCACTCTGTTAATCCTATATTTCTAAAATTCATAAAATAAACCAAGGCAGAATGTAAACATTTAACGATTTTTTTTTATAAAGATCCACATGTAGAAATTACTCAGCACAGTCGATTAACTGACGCTAACAATGCGCCAATCCAAATCCTCGGGCTGTGTCACCAAAGACTCAAAGCGCCAGATAGCAGAGGATTTCTTGGCAGTCACTCGGTCCGGCGCTTCCAAAGTCTCGATTGTCAAGTGCTCGACGGCATTAAATACCACATCCAGCTGCAGACGCTCGATCAAAACAGCGTGATCTTCGACGTGAATATCAGCAATCCTCTCCTTTTCGTTTTCTTCCACGATTCCGTCTTTCTCCATTGCCGCGATCTTTGCGCGATTCGTGGCTTCTTGTGCCTGCTCCTGTTTGTACTCGGCCAGCGACATTCGTTGCCACTCGACGTCAAACAAATGAATGCCATTAATGTCTAATTGCCGTAGCGTAAATTGATTGCCACTTTTATGTGTCTGTTTCATGGCAAACACAAACGCGTCGAAACAATTTGCTGACATTCCTAATTTCATTTTCTCAGCCGCAGCCGACTCGGAAATAGCTCCCGTTGCATAATTTAAAAACTCCTTTGAGTACATGGTCTGAATTACCAAATCGCATGCAAATTGGGCTCCGTGGAGGAAGTCCACGGCGTCAATTTCGGTGTGTGTGGGCACCTGTAGCTTGGTGAAGAGAATAAAGTCTTTCAGCCACCAATTGGACGGCAAAAAGACGCTGTGTTTACGATAGCGCTCCATCTGTGTGGTAAACCGTTCCACGATACGACGTGCAAGTTGGTTGACGCCGTCGGGACCATCGAGAATCGATGGTTTTGCATTGGAGGACGACGACAAATGCTGCAGAGCAATAGATGGACGATGTTTGTAAGAATGTGGCCACTTGTACAGAATGGGTAAAAGGCGTAAATTAGGCAAAACGTACTTGTAAGGAAAAGCGGAGGGGTGAGACAAGATGTGGCGGTCCAAAGAGATGTAAGGACTTGCGGAGGCGACAGACACGTACATGCATCTTTGCTAGAAACGACTTTGTGTGGCTGGTTTCAGATCGTAATGTGATTGGTTTAAAGACCTCAAATATTACTTTGTACAGATTATCGTGCATTTGGGCCCTGATTAAATCGATCGTTTTCTCTGTACGAAAATGTAACAAAACACAACAGTATTATTTTAAAATCAATCGAGTATACGTGGAAATACTTGTGAAGCTTAAGAATTGTAATGCAATACATTCAATAATATTGTTCGCGCACCAAAATCAAGAATTACCCATGATGCACATGCGAGAGATCAAGGAGCGGCGACCGCGGTGGCAACATCCTGAGAGTATCGATGATGAGATGGAGAAGACGGAGACAGACCCAATGGTGCCCGAAGTGACGACGCCCCAGCGCCCGCAGATGAAAAGCTGGGTGCGCTTTGTATTCGACAAGGTCTGGTCCTTTGCACTCCTGGTTGTAGCCGCTTTGGGATTGTACGAAGCGAATTTTGTCTCCGACATATTGCATACACCTGCTGCCAATCGCATTTTTGTGCATTTGGGGATTCTTTTCGGGACGCTTTTGGGTATGTTTGCGTGCTATATAGAGGTATATCGTAGCATGATTCTGGGAGAACATGTACGATATGAGAGTGCTCGGACGGCAACCCACGGAATGCTAGCTTCGATGTTAGCATCAGGCTTCTGGTGAGTGTAAAACTAGCCATAATGGACTGAAACTGTAGGTTTGGAAGACGAAAGGCTTATTGTTTCAAATGTGGCAGTTTGGCTGTTGGAATGTGGCCAGTATGGCAATGGCTGACGTTCCCGTACCTGCTAATGTGGTCCTGGGGCGTCGTTGTGCAACTGCTTGTGATATTGCCACCAATACTACAGCGAATGGTGCTTCTCGGTGCCTACTTGTGGTTCATGCACTCGTACCTTTCCACGTACCTTACCGGTATGCAATAACCCCAAATATCCCTTTCTTAATTGAATAATTACGGATTGAACCGCTAGCATTTTCGATGTCTATCATGTCTTCAATATATTGAAAAGGCATAAAGAGTTTAAGAAGCCTAAACACAGTCGAAGTGACCATTGCTAGCAGCTACTGACAGAACTGAATTTCCCTCGAATGTAAGCTCTTTAGCTTTTATTGACTATGTATATTTTTCTTAAAAAAGACCAAAATTATAAATAAACATGAATTATATAAAGAAACATTTTCTTAATTAAGAAAATGGTAATATTCTTATTTCTATAGAATAAGAAAAAGTTTTTGATAAAAATAACATCTATTATCTATTAGGAAAAAAACATCAAAACTTTAGAGAAATACTTTTGTATAACTTCTTCACATCTTATATAATTGTTTTATTTTAAATTGTTTTTTTAGTTTTTATTTAAGATGTTTGAGTATTATAATTAAATTACTTTGAAATTAGCAAATTTGAATCAACAGTAAAAACTTTTTGACCGTCCAGCTAAAAACTTAAATTTTTAATTTTAGTAACTAAAGAGTTTTGATGCCTCAATTGCAGTAGCCACATTCTTTGTATCGACTTTATTGGTGTATTAAAAGTAGCTTAGTACAACATGGCGTCCTTAATGTCCTTAGGGTTCACCTTCGGCTTCAGCTCGTCGTCCGGGCGCATTCGAAACCCCGGTCCAGGTGGCTTGTCCCACAACAGCGCCGTTTTGCCCAGAGGGCCTTCACACGACAGCTGACCATTCATTGGCAGACTGCCCCACTTGCTCATGGGAGGCGGCTTATCTGCTCGACAAGCTTCCAGGAGCTCCCGGGTCGTCTCGGGGGTCAAATTTTCCTGCAATACATAAATTGCATAAAAAAAAAATTAATATTTTTGATTAAACACCAAAGTTCTGGCCGACTTTTTCTTACATAAAAATCGTCATTTATTTGCACCATTGGGGCATTGGCACAAGCACCAAGGCACTCGACCTCTTGCAGCGTGAATTTTCCATCCGTAGTCGTTTCGCCCTCCTTAATCCCGAGGTGATTTTCAATGGTCTTCTTTATCTCCTCCGAGCCGCAAATCATGCAAGGTGTCGTTCCACAGAGCTGGATGAAATACTTGCCCACCTTTTCACGATTAAACATCGTATAGAACGTAGCAACCTCATATACTTGAATTGGCTTGGCTTCAACAATTCGTGCCACTTTGTTCATGGCAGCAAGAGGGAGCCAGCCACCGTGTTGGCGCTGCGCCAGGTCCAGCAGCGGGATAATGGCCGATGCCTTGTAGTTCTCCGGGTAGCGATCCAAAATCGCGTGCACACGCTCGTAGTTTTCAGGCGTAAAATCAAACGACGTGTCGGCATTGTTATCGTCTGTGTCACGGTGCTAAGTTTGGACGCAAGACGAAGAGATTTGATTCAGTATGAAAAGACGAGCGCTCGAACGTCCTTTTCTCGGGCTATCGTACCTGCACAAAGCTGCTTTTTACAGCATTGGACGAGTGGAAACCCACAGCTGTGACAGATTGCGGGCGGAATCGTGTGGCGTTGAGACAGCGCACTGTGCGAGAGAGCATGGCTACCGACGGAAGAGCTTTTGGCTGTTACACGAACGTACGGCTGCGCTTCCCCTAAAAGTTGGATTTCGGACTCATAAAATAACGCAAATTTTAGGATTCAAAAGCATTAATTAAAAATGAATCCAGTAGTTGTTGTTTTTTTGGTTGGAAACGCATTTATTCCTCCCCATTTGTTTACCTTTGGACGGCAGAAGCAAAACGAAAAATGGTGCGGTTATTATCGATTCTTGTATTCCCGCGCTCTGTCTAAGCTGCCATTTTCGTTACCTGAATCTACAGTCTGACGAAGCGCCTGTGGATGTGATGCCTGCGATCCGGAAGGAATGCGAGCCAAAGTGCAAACATCCTTTTAACGCCTACCGGGCGTGCATTGACCGTGTAAAGGCCAAGGGAGTCGGCGGCTGCGATGGCCAGTATTTTGATTTCCTGCATTGCATCGATAAATGCGTATGCTGTATTACAGTTTTCCTATACCGACTTTTTTTCAGTTTTTGGTACTAACATATTTTGTCATTTACAGTCCGTCCCACAGATCATGAAGCACTTGAAGTAACGGATTCAATTGCACGCCGACTTGCCTGCCGCTGCGGTTGTGGCTTTTAAGTATTGCGTATTGCGTCACTGACCTAGCTTGCTTAGATTTCGCAAAACAATAAAAAATATATTGGAGAAGTTATGAAACAAAGATAGCTTCTGGTATTATTTAGCTTGAGTTTTAAAAGGACCTGACTAGATATAATTTAATACTTGTAAGATAGACATACTGAGTGTACTACGCTAAATCACGGCGCTAATGGCACAGCTTGTGCTTGGCCGCGATGGCTTCATGGCTTCCCATATTAAACAATTTTGGCCGATGAAATGGCACCTAGATGTCTGAAAATGTCCTTACACGCATGCTTCTTTTTCATGGCTGCCTGCGTTAGACACGCTTTGTCGACAGCGATTCAATCTGCTAGCGTCTAAAATTGATTCATCATGACGCCGCAATTCAATCCCATAACACTGGTCTTCAATGTGAACGAGTAGCGCTTACATGCTTGCACGAAAGAATCGTTTCAACAATTCCGCCAATCTGGGGAACTTCTTTCAGACGCAAAACGTTGCGGCAATTTTCTTGGAGTTAAGAGTATCATCATACCACGGACGTTTTAGCGTCTCGTCGACAGACCATCTTCAGCAGAAACAACTTTATCGACAACAGTCTCAAGTTCCTCGAAATGGGGCCGGTACCGCTATAATAGGTGAACCAATTTCAATTGATCTTATTGTTGCCAAGCATACGCAGTTTTCGTACTTACTATCTGACATTTTGTAAAGGCATGACGCTCATACATCCTTTTCTCGCTAATTGGCAATGCCTCCACCAACAAAAGTTGGTACAATGATAATTTGCGGTTTAAAGGCAATTTTGTCTGTACAGCCAGAAAGAAATACTACCGCGCTTAGGAGACACGGCACCATAGTCTATGGTCGGTAAGGTACGCAAGATACAAGATTACTTTCCTTGACAAGAATACAATACACGAAAATAGAATTTCCCAATATTGTGATGGCGTGGATACTGTTCGAAGCGCTCCGATTGGACCGCTAAATCTTGCGATGTGGATGCCCTGGACATGGACAGACGCCACGTTCTCCCTGGTCTGACCCCCTTTTCTCACCATAAAAGCCGTCAACCGCAATCCAATGGTTCCCTGCTTCCTAACGGTGGTGCTCTTTATAGCGATGCAGCTCGCAGCAGCAGCGGCTCGAACGACGACCACTTCGAACGTGCCTCAAGTAGCGCCTCCTCACAGAACGAGGAAGGTTACTACGAGTAGACTGAAGGTCAATAATGTGACGTTAATCAATAACGAGGCCGAAGATCAAGAGCGCGGGTTTTGGGGCTTCTGGCGCCCTGAAGAAACGAAACTCCTTCGGAAATTTCAAACGCACCAAAAGAAAACCATAACTTGGAACTTCGCCTTGACTAAAAAATTTAAAAAGTTGGGGCAATTGATACACTATCGGACCAAATCAGAGGAAGCAGTAGCCACGGAATTGATAAAAGTGATCGGAGAAGCTGAGCTAGCAAGATTCACAGACAAACAAGTATCGCAACTGTTGTTTGCACCGATCTACGAAACTATTCAAAGTGGCTTGTTGAAATATTGGCGCTCCAACGAGAGGTCGGTGGCCTCTATTGTTCAGCTCTTCGAGATTGATCCCATATTATTGTCACAAACTAGATTACATGAGGATGTTATGCTCAGTGCAATGATTTTCATCGATCAATTTCCCATGAATACCGTGCTGAAATACTTAAACCCTGATAACAAACACGATCATCTAAAGTTGATAGCCACACTGTCGGAACGCTTTAATATAAATGCACCTGAGTGGATTCGTATTCATTACAAGAACAAGCAAACAGAAGTGGTGAAACCACTCTATGCAGCAGCTATTGCGCCGGTAAAAGAGATGGTCGAAGTGCTCGGACTCAAAAATGCCGAGTCCATTAGTGTGTCGCAAATTCGCATGCTGCTCGGGTTTGCTCAGGGAAGTTGGCGAAAGAAATTGAATGAAGTTATCGAAGCATTGCCTGACCAATGTATATATGAAGCCGCAAACGAGTTGCTGAACGAACCTTTGAATGATTTCAATCGAAAATTCTTGGGCCAAGTCGGAGCAAAGTTTTCGAAAGAGTTTCCAAATCAGCTTAATCCCTTCTTGGACCCGTTAGCCGCACAACCTCACCCGAATACACCACCTTTAAAAGGAGATCACGTACCACCGTTATCAAAAGGGAATCACGTACAACCTTCTTCGAAAGAGAATCTCGTACCACCACCTTTGAAAGAGAATCACGTACCACCACCTTTGAAAGGGAATCACGTACCACCACCTTTGCAGCCTCGAAAAGGTATACTCGCTAGATTTTTCGACTGGATTGCTCGTATGATCAGCAAACTGACACGGTCGAAACGTTTGCGCGCGAGTTCGAAAAAAGTCGGCAGCGAACGCCGCAAGTTGCGTCAGTATACACAAAAGATGTAGCTCGTAATTGCAATAATACAAGCGTAAGCCTTTAAATGTCCCATTATTAACGCAATTTCGACGTTTCAACAGAACCCTATCTTGCGTATACTTACCATGATTGAACAAAATGACGTGCTGCAGTAAACATTCTGATTCGCTCAAAACAAAGGATTACCACCCAATCACATTTTAACTGAAGCTGGTGGCGGTGATCATTCCTAAACCCATATATAGTCGAGGCAATTTGGAGAAAAGAACCGAGGAATCATGACTGTAAAGCGACGCAACCATGGACGGAACAAAAAGGGCCGTGGCCACGTAAAGCGTGTCCACTGCGTCTCAACGGCCAAGCTCATTCCAAAGGACAAGGCTATCAAGCGCTTCGTTGTGCGGTATGTGCCCACTTTTAAATTCGCCATTGTGTTTGAATGCCAACGATTCGATTTTTACGTTTTGCAGTAACATTGTAGACCAATCAGCTATCCGTGATTTAAAGGAAGCGTCCGTGTACGAGTCGTATGCGTTGCCCAAGATCTACATTAAGAATTACTACTGCGTGGAAGCGGCTATCCACCAGCGTATTGTACGTGGTCGCTCGATTGAGGCCCGGAAGAGCCGTGCCCCGCCCCCGCGTCGTTTTGCACCAAAGCGCACGTAGGTAGAAGCCGTTCCTGCGCGCATCTTTTTGCAAAAGGTGATGGGAATGGCAGCTGCAACTTTTCGACTTGTGGTTGTGCCACTTAAAAGCCTTTTGGAATGACTGCATTTGATAGCATACCAAGACAACGTTAAAGTGCCAATTTAACTTAACGGCCTAATAAAGTAGGTTTGTTTTTCTCCAATAAAGTCGATGCGTGATAGCCATTTGCCCTTTTTGCACCAAATGTCTCGGATATTTGTTGCTTCTGTGTTAAGTTCCTGCTGGGGTAGATGTCGCCAAGCTCTATGAGTTGTGTCGATGCATCAAATGAGACGTGGTGGTACGAATGGACACAATCGACACGTTTGGTGTTCTCGTGGTGGATTACAACGAAGTCGTGCCTTTTTTTTCCTTGCTACCCAGATTTATAAACACCAATGTCAGATAATTCGGCCTGTCCACGTATAGCTCCTTAACCTTGGTCCAACACATCCGCACAAAACAAGCAGACACGCTTGCTGATTTCGGATCTTACATCATAAGCTTAACGTGCTGACTGCAGCGCCTTAGTATCCCCAAGCACTTTAGTCCTTTAAATATCATTATTGGCGAATGGGTGAATTGTCATCAAAAGTGGAAAAATTGTTCGACAAATAATTTATCATTAGGTGGGACTGACCCATTACTTTGGCGATGTATTCGTGCATAATAGGGCCGAGGACGGGCTGAGTGCAATAGAGTCGCACAAGCGTCATTTAAACGCTGTGTTGTAGACTTTGAAGAACGCCCAATTGTACGTCAACTTGCAACAGTGCGTCACAGGGGTCCCCGAGATACATGTGCTAGGCTGCATCGTAGGTACACATGGTGTACGAGCAGACCTTTTTTCTTTAACTATTCAAGGTTAGAGAGTAGTGGTGTACGAGCAGACCGAGACAAGGTAAAATCGATAAAGGAATGGCCATCTCACGGCATGTGAAGAATTTGCGCCAATTCCTAGGGCTCGCTAATTACTTGCATAAATATAGCAAGAATTATGCTGAGTTTAAGTGTCTATATTACTAGAATTAGACGGAATGACTTCTCAATCTACCTAGAATATGACTGTGAGCCTGCTAGTATACATTGAGCTAGAGTATTATACAGTGTATCTGCTATAATACAGATTCCTAACGTTGTTCGATGAGGGATAATGGAGAATCTACGACCGATCCTCTTGTATCTTCCGATGCAACCAACCTTGCATTTGTTGCTTGAGGAACCACGCAGCGAATAAATGTGGGTTGACTTGCATAAAACCAACAAGTGAGCGAGAACACCGCAGTTGTTTCAATACACACTTGATTGAGGCTTGGTCTTCTTCAGATTGAGAACGACGCATGGAAGCTCGTACATGAGCGCTGAACGTCGTATAGATGACACGGAGTGCTGGTAGCAACGGTGTTGGTGCGCGCTGTCGGAACAGACAGTCGTTGCGCACGGTCCACACAAAGTGAAGGACGATCGCACGCATGATCTGCCATAGGTCTCCCAACATGCCGATGTGTTCTTTCCACTCGTCAGTTGGTGTGGGTCGACGTCCAAGTACAATGTCGATCCACTTTGGGGCGTAGGTGAAGAACGAAGACCAGTCACGAAACATCACTGGCCATAGTTCAGAGGGCAATACGCACTCGAAGAACAGATGTTGTTCTGTCTCCACTGCAGAACACCCATCACGGATGCAATATATGATCTGCGGGTGAGCGTCTCGCAGGAAAGAGAAGCGAGATCGTACTGGCAACAGACGCATTGCCAGTCGATACTGGAGATCTTCATACACCGGTAGCAGTATCTTTCTCAGATGTTTGCACAGTCGCACAAACCTCTTGATGTCATCTGCTGTGGCTCGAACGTGGTGTAGTTGGATGGGGTGAGGTTTCTTCGGTGTTGGTGGTTGCCACACGATAGCGAGCAGCTGGGATCGGGGAATCGAGGGAACAATATGTGTTCGTTCCCCAACCTTCACTCCAACGTAAGGAGCTCGAGAGATCTCCGTGTTGTTTGTAATGGGGACTACTGAGTTGGTTTCGCACAGTCCGATCAGTCGCTGGAAGACTTGTGTGGCTTCAACATGGAGTGCGCGGAGCCACTTGTATTGCTGGTAAGCTGGTACAGCAGTGTACTGGTAGTCGATATGATAGCGAGCAAAAGCGTCGACGTTTGGCCATGAACCATCCGGACATAGGAAGTCAGAGAGACTTCTTATCTGGAAAGCGTTGGCGACGTGTTGACGATAACTGCGCTGGGGCTCTGCAACCATACAGAAGCTACGACGCTGGACTTCTGAAGTGTCAATTCGAGTTGCCTTGACATACTGGAACTCGGACGCACCATGGAACCAGATCGGTTGTCTGAGCAGGTATGTGAGACGAGCTGGAGGATTGAGATCACGCCATGTGACTTCCCACTTGAGTGAGTACCACAGACACCACACCACTCACCACCATTGGGACAAGACACACCGCTTGAGTAGTGCACCATGTCGCAGCGGACTGATCGTCAGGAAGTCGAGTGGCTGCCATGGGCCCCAACCTGGGAGAGCAAGCAATAGGAGTGTTAATCCTGCAGTGGTCCAGTTGCGTGTCGTCGAGGTTGAGGCAGCGACAAACTGGAGCAACTGTTGGAGCTTCTGACGCTTGAGTGAAGCTTCGATGCTGGGGATGTGCAATCCACCCTCCGAGCGTGGTTGATACAGGAACTCCTTGGCGATCAACTGGATATGCTTGGCGTTGCGTTCGTAGCGACGACTGAGCACGAATCGGTTGAGTGTCGACTGCCACTTCTTGACAATGCGGTCAGGAACTGGGACATGTACCGTGTAGTGCCAGAGCCGAGAAAGAACCAAGGTGAGCGCGATGAGTAGACGACCTCTCAAGGTTCGTGCTCGACGGAACCAGAGCAGGAAACCTTCATAGAAGCGTCGATCCAGGAACTCGATGATGGCATCGTCCGTTGTGTCTTAACCGAAGAGGAGACCGAGAAACTTGACATTCCCGCCTCTCTGCAGTACCTTGATGCCAGGGATAACTGGGGCTTCACGTATCCGATGCAGTAGCATCAAAGTACACTTGCTCAAGTTGAGCTTGGCACCAGAGCCATCGCAATACACCTGGACAAGTTCGAGTTGCGCTTGGATACCTTGTATCGAGCTAGAGAGCAACGTCGAGTCATCAGCGAAGAACAACCCGGGAACTGTGTGATCCTCTGTCAGACAGATGCCATGTTCTTCGTGTTGACGTAACAGATTACCCAATGGTTCGATGACCATTAGAAAGAGCAATGCTGAGAGCGGGTCACCTTGTTTGACACCGCGTGTCGGACAGATTGCTGGCTGGATGTGACCATTGATCAGAAGGTGAGCCTGTTGACCTGTGT
>NC_090623.1:1121807-1127752 GCF_004359215.1 Bremia lactucae | reverse complement strand
GGCCTCCAAAACTCTGACGAGCCTTCGCTCGTACATCAACGAGATCTGAGGTCAGTCGCGAGATTTGACCCTCGAGATCCGCAATACGTCTTTCAGCAGCGCTAAACGCCTGTGCCTGAACGGACGAAGGTAAGGCAGCCGCGATTGTTCGGGCGAGATCGCCACTCCTATCGGGCGCCGCCTGCACTGATGGATGCGGGTGGGAATCAATTTCTTGTTGGAAGGTTGATTGCCCACCGCTCCGTGAGGCAAGGGTATCAGATCCTCGTCGAATGGAAAGGTTACCCGAAGAGTTTTGACTCTTGGGAACCGATCGATACCCTACGTATTGATGTCCCGGCTTGGTGGCTGCCTATGAAAAGGAGCACCAGCTGAAACCTCTTCGCTAGTCTCAAATAGACTAGCCGAAGTAGCGTTGTAAGAAGAAACATGGGGTACAGTACCGCCCATGATTTCTTTCACACGCAAGCGGGCGAAATTAATTCGCTGCGACCGCTGTTTCATTGCATCGGAATGCGGATGAATGCGGCGCAGGAATTCCGCCTCGTATTGGTCGGGCGTTTCATTTGAACGCAACACGACCGGGATCGGGAACGTCCAAGCGATTTTCTCTGAGCCCTCCATGATTTAAAGACGCCATAATAATTATGTGCGTCTTTAAATTCGCGTTGTAGGAGCAACGCTCTCGGCCCGTTTAAACGAGGCCATTTAAATGGAGGGGGCATCAATGATATGCCATCCGTCATATAGCCACGTTCAAAACGAATGGCTTGTGACACCGACTGAGCACGTTCACGTGTCGTCGGCGGAGCTTTAGGCTCCGAATCCTCTATGTCAGAACCATTATGGATTATGGTTTGAGCATAAGGCGTTGTGGTTATACTCAACGGAGAAGCGGCCGCGCCTTTATGGGCCGCGCTATCATTACCTGTCGCTGCGCTATCCAGCGCAGACGACGAGACAGCATTTGTAACTGTTGCTGTCTCTATGTTGTGAGCCATTAGAGAAGTTTGGATGGGCAATAATGCGCCATCATCCTTCCTCATGAGCTCGTTGTCCGCATTACTACTATGAGGTGACGGCAACGGTGTCGACCCATTGTAGTCGACAACGAGCGGCGGATCAACATTCTCACTGTTAAAGTGGGATGGATCCTTTAGCCCCGTTAACTCGACAGCAGCAGTAGCTGTCGGCGTTTCGAATACGGCATTAGACGCGGCCGGTGAGTTAACGCGGCGCGTGCGCTTAGTGCGAGGTTGAGTGGGCGTCTTCGCAGACGACCCACCAACGTGGCCCCTTTTCGGTGGCATCATTGGCGCCGAGTATGTGAATACAGGTCGCTAAAGTGATTGAGTGAACTAGCGGCGTGTAAAGCTGCTTGCAGTTCCTCGCTCCTTGTTGAATTTAGAAATGTAAATTCGTTCTTAAAGGGGCTGATGTTGTAACGGGCTAAAGTTGCCCTGATGTTACACAGTCCCCGTTAAGTACACTTGGATGGTCAATTACTAAATTAAAGTAATTTGACCTAGCACTTGGGTGTGGTTCACATTTGTGACCAACCCCTGTGTATGTTACGCACATGGGTGCATTCACATTAGAACGGATGACGCCTAGCGTCATCCGTTACGCGAGGTATCTAGAACGATACGCTCGCAATACATATTAAGTGTTATCTATAGAGATAACATTTTGATTGGTAAAAATAAGTATTTATATTTAATGCTATTAAATATAAATCAGTCTGAAAACTAGTTCCTACTTGGTAAGTGCGCACGAGGAGCCGGATTACCGCTCCCGTGACGACACTTAACCAAAGTTCTTAGCGTGTTGGGTGAGGTCGCTAACGCGCCCACCGCAACTACCTCACTGCACGCAAGAGAACTGGTTAAACCGCTTCCCCGCTGTGCTAGGATGTGCATCTAAGTAGAGCGTGACGACGTACCGGCCTACACCGAGGCACTATTGAAGGGTTGCTTCTCAATCAAGGCAATTTGAATTGCTACATCCACCGTCGATGGAATTTTACTAGAAAAGGCCTGTCGCGATGGGCCATGCCGTAGTCCGTTCGTGAACGTGAGCACTTTTATGTGTTTCGGTATCGGACCCACAGTAATGGACGCAGACAGCGAGCGCATTGCCTGCACATATTCTTGCAGGGGTCTCTTCGCCTGTCGCGCTCCAAAGAAGCGCGCCTGAATCAACACTTCGTCGTTCGGCGGCTAATACATGGCGCGAATATTTATCTTAAAGATCGCCCATGCAGGGAACGTCTTATTGTCCGCCAGAAGCACCGAGTAAGCCCAGTCTGAGGCCATATTGCTCAAATGCGACATGGCGCACGACAATGTCCGAGTGTCGTCCTCAATGAGCTGCGTGACACCGCATTGCTCCACGAAAAATAGCCAGTGCACAATCGCGTGCGTTGCAGTTCCATCAAACTTGGGTAGGTCCATCCGAATGGGCCTCGGTTGATACGGACAAGCGGAGAGCATCTCAACAGTCCTGCTGAAAACCTCACTCCGAGTCTGCTCACGCCTAAGATCATCCTGAGTCTTAGTATGGACTCCGCCGCATTATGGCTCTGTGCCCCGGACGCGATACTTCGCTGTCATAACACGTACGCCTCAAGCTGCTCCAGCTGAGCAACATGTTGCTCAGGAGGACTCCCAAGAGCTTGGTCAGGGCCGGCTCACCAAGTCCCTGCGCCAACTACTTTGACACCTCTCAATGATATTTGGAGAGGTAGGGAAATGAGCTCAATTGATATTGAGGCTCATTTTAACTGAAACGCTCAGAGAGACGGGTCTTACTAGTGCTACCAAATGTAGGCGGTCAAGTAGTTGTCGTCACGGAAGCGGTAATCCGGCTTTACGTGTGCACTTGTTAACTAGATTTAAATTTAATCAAATTAAATATGAAAAGTTTAATCCAATCAATAGATGCCACCTCTACCCCTTCATTGCGAGCGTATTATTTGAATACCTTGGATTACGATTCAAACGTATTTGTCTTCCTTGCAATGTGAATGCACCTATGCGCATCACATACATAAGGGTCGGTCACTATGTGAACCACACCCGACAAGTGTTCTTAACGGGTTGTGTAACATAGGGCAACTTTTAGCCTGTTACACGCTCCGTAAACGAACGTCAAGTGCTTAAGCGCCCAGCAATAGCATAGATAGGACATTGAAACGGCCACAAAATCGCTCTTACATTTACGGCTTGTAGCCAGCCTGCTCATTCTACCACTACGCAGATTGAATTGAGGGGGCTCTTGCGACTATTGCTGTTGGGGAGGTTGTTTTCGACCAAACTCATGCGTGACACATCAATTGTGAGCACAGAGCCATTAGACCCGCAGACATTGTACGTGGATCACAAAGTACTCCCGTGTGTTGATAAGTTTTGATCAGTGTTGATCAAAACAAACTCTTTGGCTCATGAACAAAGTAGGCATAGAACGAAATACAGCAACAACTTAATAAACCCATTCGCTCAACCAAACAAATGTGCCGATTTGACGCAAAAAAATAAGCTTCGTAGAAACAACTTAATTGTTTCCTAACATGTCCAAAATGTCATTTGTTCATTAGTTTGTATCCTTGATAATGAACGAGAGTAACTAAACAAATTAAGTTTCTGCAAGCTAAATCAATTTTATTTATCGAACATTTCAAAAGGAAACAATTTCGATGTTTACGTTTCATGAACTTACGAAAATCAGCAGCACGTTTGAAAAGTATCGCCATGCTGCTTAAATACATCTTCGATAAACTTGATGGCAGTATTCACGCGCACGAAGATTGACACTTTACCAAGTCCACGCGGTTCGCTCAAAACGCCAAGAAGCACATTCACACGAATTCCTTGTGGACCAATGGTGGTAAGTGGGCCACCTGCGTCAAGCAGAGCGACTCCCTTGCCCGCTTCGCCACCGGCGCAAATAAACGTTTCATCAAGGTCGTTTTTACCAGTGTCCAATTTACACTGTGCGATCGGAACGATCGGGAGGCTAACAGTAAGTAAATTGACTGAAGATGGAGACTCCAAGCTGTCCCATCCATACACCGACCCGAATTGTGACAAGGCATCCGAAGTTGGCAGTCTCGCGACTGATACTTGAGACTGTCCATCGAGCTGCAGTATGGCCAGATCGAATTTGCCACTACCTGGACTGTAGTCTGGATGGATGCTTATCGATTTGATTTTATACACCGAAGCGCCTGGACTAACGTCAACAGAAGAGGTCCCGTTCACAACAACGTCTTTAATTTGCTTTTTCGCACAGCTGGTCGTTGTGATCACGTGGGACGAACCGATGATTGTACCACCACAAAGGTTTTCGTTACCTTGTCCACGCATAGTCACCATGACCTCGCCATTGCCGGACTGGATACTAACTCCACCATATATGGCGTCAACGCACGTACTCACGAGGGACAGGAACACAGCAGTCGAAAAGATCTTCATGAATTGGCAGAGTGTAGCTTTGAGGAAGCAGTCAGGTGTGCAGTTGAAAGCTAATTTGATTTTGAAAAGCAGGACGAAGCGTTCGGGGTGCTCGAGTCTATTGTAGGCTTCCGTACTGCAGTGGATAAACCACGGGACAGATTACACGACCGTGGTCGAGGATGGCGTAAGAGTTAAAGAAAAGAGCCCAAACCTTTCGTACTGTAGAGAAACTTTCGTGATTAATTGAATAGGCCGAAAGTACCCACACATTGGATTGTTAAACAGTCATGTCTCAATTGTCGTCACTAGTTTAAATGTTCTGGCCGATGAATATTCAAAGAAAATAGCAGCCATGTTTATGAGCAGAGTGATGAGCTTTAAATTTTCGTCTCATCTCTAGAATTAGAGCTTCAGTTGGCCTGACAAGGCAATTATTGAAGCTGCAGAAGAGCGGGCAACATCTGGCTTTGCGTTGGGATGGGAATTTACTGGACGATCGAAGGAGATTGTTATTAGCAGTTGAGCCTCAAATTATTGGCAACAAACGTTTCCCGTAGAATAGCAAAAGAGCTGCTTCACAAGACCATTCGAATCGTCGGACCTGAGCATTTACTTACGATTCGACGCACACGTCCTATTTAGACTGAAGGACCGATTTGAATTGCAGGCTAGTCTTCTCAGGCTACTCTAAATTGATATCAAATTAAAATGTCACCTCGGAGAATACACATTAGCTCAAAATATAATTCCTAGGAAGTGAAACGTTACGTTTGCGTACCGGGGATATAATGTGCACGAGCTTGGCAATCCTAAACTCATTAAATTACCGAGATCCCGTACCGTCTCAGTGCTTTCGCCTGCACGCGCGCATAATCATATTACAAACGGATCAGGCCACACGAACTTCATGATTCCAAATATAATCCCAAATTTTGCTAACTTCAATCAAAATCCTTGTGCACAGCACGCCATGAGTTGCGCCAATTCTTTAACTAATCTTTATGTGACGTATTTGTTTCTTAAAAAACCATGAAATCTTCCTATTAGATTTACAATCCAAAAAAGAAAGTTAAGGAGCGAGTGCATGTAAATGCTGCAGGATCAAGGTTTTGCATGGACTCGAGCAGCCCTTTGCCATCCTACGGGAAACATCCTACGGGAAACGCTTGTTGCCAATGATTTGAGTCTCGAAATCGAATAACGGGAAACGATTGTTTCCAATAATTAGTCACAACCGTTACAATTCCTTCGATGGACAGTTCAGTGGATCCCCATTCCAGATGTTGCGCGTGCATCGGCAGCTTCAACAATATTTGAGAAAATGATGTAAACTGAGACATGACTGTTTAACAATCCGTTTGTGCATTTTACCGCATCATGCTTCCAGCTTATTCGATTGATCTCGGAAGCTTCTCTACTATACGAAAGATTTGGACTCTCTTCTTTTTCTTAAGTAATAAAATCGATCGCAGCCGTCTAGATTCAACGTAT
>NC_090623.1:1119259-1121707 GCF_004359215.1 Bremia lactucae | reverse complement strand
CACCTACGACGACTGATCAGCGATGCTTGTTTGCGCTAGGCACTGGTAAGCTTCGACGCGAATAAAAAAAGGAAATTTTGCGTTGCGTAATTCTCGTCTCTATGCGAGCAAGCGAAATGGAGCAGCGCCAGCTCTTGCAATGTTTCCCTTGAATTACATATCTTTGCTAACCCAGGTTTAAAGTCATAGCGCATTCCTAGGCTAGTTTTCTGTCTTAAATCTGATCCGGAAAAGGTATTTCTGGCTTCTTCCATACAGTACTCTCCTCTATTGCTTCCACTACTGCAAATGGTCGGCGTCGACAGACAAAGACTTGCCGTAGCACACTTTAAAGCCATAGACTCATCCTTCTGCTCATTCTCCCATTTTGTCTCCATACCCAAGCAACACCCGACGTGGACGCAACTAATGTATTTTCCTGCGCTATCCCTTCTCGCTGCTCTCGCACTAGTTGATGCAGCTGCCACGTCGATGTCGGATGCACTCCAAACCGCCCCATACAATGGAACGAATGTTGTCTCGAGACAGCTCGATGGGAATCCCGCCGCTGTCAAAGAGCTTGTTGCTAAACTCGAGGGGGATGACCTGGTGAAATTCTTTAGAACCGAACCGGAGGGTGGAGAAGGCTTCTCGACAACACTTTCCAGAACGCTTAACCACCTTCAGCTTCGAGATGATTATAATAAGCTTTATGGTATCCTGGACCATCTTGAGAATGATGCGATTAAAAATAAAGTTCTCGTTTCGTCATTAGTGAAACACTACGGAAGCCCAGCAGTGTCTAAATACATCAATAAGGCTCCTACACAGCTGATGCTAAATACTTTGAAGCTGATAAGCTCGCAGATGCACTGTTGGATACGTGGGCGAACGAAAAGCTCTCTCTAATCTCGGTAGCCGAGAGAATGTTTCTAAAGAATGCAGAAGTTGATATAGAAACACTCAAAGACTTCCCGAGAGCGCTGCTAAGGCGGTACGTCCGACGGCAAGGTGTGACCTCTTTTCCTACTGCCGAGCTCGTAATTTCTGCCGTGCTGCTCGAGCATTTCGGCGCAAAGCTTGACACGATTGATAAAAGAAAAATTGCTTACTCGGGCATAAACGACATCAAAAACAAGCCAATCATTTACATAGCCGAAGAGCTGGACGTTGATATCAAGGATTTCAACGAAATGCCGAAGGGACCGAAAGCTCGCGCCTTCTTGCTGTTCATGGGACTCAAACGTGGAGGGGCGGACTCACTAGGTTGGATTGGCAACGTCGGACAGATCGTTGACGATACACGCGCCAAATTCACGCCGTTTGGACGTTACATGTGGCTAAACATCGAGGACAATGCTATCGAGCTAAAGATAAAACAATTTGTCGACAAAGCCTTCCCGAATACTGTCGTTGGCAAGATTCGATACTTTCTCCGCCACCTGTGGTTCAAGCTGAGCTCGTCTTTAAAATAAAGAATAGACTTAACTCGAGGTGATATACATCGTTCTAAATGTCTTACTTGAAGTATTTGCTCATGCATAATACTCAGATCGCAGGAAATTAGAGGAAAATGTCTCCAAGTTTGGATTTGTATTGTTTTGCCGACAAGTAAGTGTAAACAAGCGTAGTTACAACAGTAGCACTCTTATCGACTTGAATCAGCTGCATCGCAATTAATTGCAAATACATGTCAAGTTTAATCTTTTGAAAACTCAAAAGGTGCGGCAGAAGTGCAACACAAATTTCCATGTATTTTGGTTAGCATGAACACCCAAAATACGCAAAATGAATATGGCCTGAAAATCTGACTTCTCAGATTTGCGAAATTGAAATTTTAGGCCATATTACTTTCCTAGATTTGCGAAAATCGAAAGATTTTAGGCCAAATGCATTTTGCGTATTTTGCGTGCCTGCGAGAGGCGTATGCAACTGATGTCGTGTCGAACACAGTTGAGGGTGCGTTGACGGGATGTCAAACGTCACCAATTCCTACCCAGCTCGTGAAGACTGAGGTAGTGAATAGGACGATGACAAGTAGTCATCGTCCGAATGTCCTGCACAGAGCCGAGAGCTTGTGGCAGTAGACGGCGAGCTGACAAGAAGTCATGCGTCGCATAAACCGGCACAGTGCCAAGAGCCTGGTGCAATTGGAAGGGGTGCGTTAGCCAGGAGTGCAACGGCTCCCGCTACCCAGAAAAGGGTCGTGGTAACTCGAAAAACAAGTACCCAACAGATTAGGACGATCAAAGACACGTCTAAAGGAGTGACCTTGGATCATTTTCTAATGATGAGGACGGGCCTTCGAACGAGGTGTTCGAGGCTGTCAAAGACGAAATTGCGGAGGCATCCTCAGTTGAGGTGCTCCGGCAAGTCTTTAAATCTGCCGAGGAGATAGTAAATCTCCCGGAGATGTCGTGGGATCTGTTCCTTGCCGAATTAAAGGAAGGAAAGATCCACGAAATAGTC
>NC_090623.1:1092655-1112551 GCF_004359215.1 Bremia lactucae | reverse complement strand
TGTCTGCGTACGAAGAAGCCCTTAATAAATATGGAAGTGGTTTGAAGGAACATGGTCAACATATTGGTGCTCAAATGCGGTCTCTCGAATTATCACTTAATAATCTTCAAGACCTTGTAAGAAACCTCAAAGCAATGGACGAAGTTGGCAAGGTGCCGGAGGCCGGTCCCGCAATTTCAAATATTAACTCTGTCAAGAGACAGAAACAGATGGAGGTCGAGAAGACACTTGGTGATCTCGAATCTAAGCTCGAAAGTGTTAGGGAAAGTTATGCAAAGGTTAAAAGTGACAAAGTGGAGCTGTCGACCCAGAAAGAGAAGCTGCTTACTTCCAGAATGGTGGGTTTTCTTAAGAACAAGAAGACGAAAGCGTCTGATCATTTTAACGATGAGCCGATCATTAAAGCGCAAGTCGAGGGTACAGCAACAACTGACGCTGGTCTCGATTTAACGAGAACCACAGAAGGTGGAGGTGGATTGAACAGTTTTGTCGGCGCAATTGCCCCCAAACAACCTGATTCATTGAACCTTAAAAGTTTGAAGCGCAGTGGAGCTGGTTATGATTTTGACGGGATCAGTTTTACGAATGAATTGCCTCCAGTATCTGGGTACAGTTCTAATTCATTTGTCAAGGGGCCTAACAAACGTCATCTACGCGAGGACACTGTCGAATCTATACCATCGACAAGTGTTGACGTGACATCTGCTGCCACGCCCACTAGAAATTTTGCACCAAAGACAAAGTTAACTTAGGTACTCCGTAGCCGTTCATTTGTTTGTTGCTTTTGTATAGCAGATAATAAACGGCGACTTGACATGCATTCCATTCTACAAGAATCTCTTCGACTACATGCTACAGAAACTCTACGCCATATCGCACTCTTCCGCGTGAGATCCCTTCTCCATGTTGTGTTTTACATTATCAATCCGACTTCTTCAGCACCTACGCCGCGCAACTTTTTCCATTCCGTCTCTGTAGAGGAGGTCAATAAAGCCTGACGTTTTGTGTATCGGTCAACTACCGAGCGGACAACATACAATCAGTGTCGAACTTGCGTTGTCATGTATTTGCTTGTGACAAAATAAAAAGTAGCCACGCTATGTCGCAATTACACCCGCACACATGTGAACTAGTTATACACGAGTTGTACTCGTGCATTTTTTGCCAACTTGGGCGATTTCGTCAACTCTTGCGCCTTCGACGACCGATTAAGCAATGCTTGTTTGGTAAAGCCACATGTGAGCCTTGAAGCGATAGGAAAAGGAGATTTGGCGTCGCGGGATTCTCAATTCATTGCGCACAAACGAATATGGAGCAGCGCCGTCTCGTGTGCATGTTTCGGCTAAAATACCAAATCTTTGCTTACCAACTTGAAAGCCAACATGATGGCTTAACGTAATGCTAAGGTAGAAAAGGTTTATGCTTATGTCCTCGAAGACAGGAACGTACCGAGCGAAAAGTCAAAGGCTTCTTTAAAACTAAATCAAAACGATCGAAGAGCGAGACACACCTCTGTTTCAAGCTGACTTTACATAGCTTTATAATTTCGTCAAAAAGCCCATTCTTAAGGAAGAGAGCCTTGATACTGTGGTTATCTTGTTGATAAATCGGGTCGCTCGACAGTAGCCTACAACCCTCTAAAGAAGCTTGCATCACAAACATCAAGGCTTTAGCCAAATTGGTGAATGTGAATGAACGATGAAGCAGTCGCTGAAGCCAAAAACATGTTAAAACAAAGCTCCAAAGTCATAGGATTGACCAAATCTTCAAACATAGCAGGATTGTTGCGTCAGTCAGAGACTGCTCAGCGAGCCTTCAGTAAGGAATTATCTATTCGTCAACTTTCTAATCGTCCACATCAATTTGCCGCAACTCAGCCCTACTTACGATTCCATTGTGGCATCAAGGGGGACCGTCAGTTTTCATACTGGCGGCGGCAATACTGTTGCCCATGCGCTGGCTTGTTGCTCAGAACTCCTTTATCTACGATCTGGCTGGGCAGCGTTGGGGTCCTTCCAGCTCTGTGTTAGTAATTTTCCATCGCCCTGTCGAGGTCGTTTCCGGTCGGCAGTGTGGCATATATTTTACTTTCTGCAACTTCAATGACACCCTGAATTCGTTATTTATATAGAAAACCGAGCTGAACGAAAACCTCCACGCGGATGTTGCGCTATTACTGATAGATATGGCGCGCGCAAGAATCGATCGCTCAAAATAATGCGTAGTCACTCAATGGTTGTCGCTTTTGCGCTGCAGATAAACCTACGAAATTTGGGATCAAAAGACTGTGCGAGAATCGATTCGGCAACTTGTCACGGTGATCCACCACGCTCAAGCTGCGCACTTCTCAGTTGACATGCCCCTTTCCCATACTGTGTCTCACATTAATTAAGCCATTCTCCATCTATTCGCACCTCGGTCGTTTCTTTTGAAAGAATAGTAAAGTTCTCTTAACGTTAGATGTGCATTATTTTGCTAAAAAGCCACTGTTGGCAAGCGGAGTCGGACCAGCAATACCGCTATCGACTTGAATCAGCTACATTGAGATAAGCTGCAAAAATGATCCTACATATTCACTTGTACAGTTGTGAAGGTAAAGTCGAAGGACGAAGTCAACGGGTGTGACGATAGATGGCGTCCACGACATTTCAACAACAAAACGTTCTCGCATTCACACTGATCGTGGGACTCCAATATACAAGAGGCGTCGACTCTAGGGAATAAGTCAATAAAGAAAACTCACTCGCGCCAAGTATTGCTAGACACTTGGCAAAACGAATTGTCCATTTTGCCAAGTCAAAGACCATACTTCCGAGACAAAGATACATTATTTTGTCAATATGGCCCTCTCGAATACCTTCACCGCCAAGATTCGACTTTCACATGGTTTATGCTGATATCCGTATTATGAAAAAGAGCCGGCTAACACGCCTTTGCGAAAAAAGACGTCACGGAGAGTTCAAAAGGCTATATTCCTATAATTTCCGAGGTCAAACCCACGAAAAAGACTGCCAATAGATCTGCTCTCGGTGACGCAACTGATTTATTTACCAAATGTATCGTAGAAACGCCGAAAACAGCCTCTAATTAGCCCTCACGTCATCCCTTAAGTCAGAAGACCTTGCAGGTGACTTGGTAAAAGTAAAAAACTTGTTATTTTTTTTGAAGGAAAAAAGCACCGATGCTATTCTCGCCAAAACTAATACATAAGTAAAAAATTATTAAAGCAGCGCTCGACGTTGGCCAACGACACTTTGAGGAATCATAATAACATTCGACAAAAACAAAGCCTCAATGCCATAGAATTGACCAAATCTTCCAACATTGATTTAGTTTTTAAAAAGGCTTTGACTTTCCGCTCGGCAAGTTCCCGTCTTCGAGGACATAGGCATAAACCTTTTCTACATTAGCACTACATTAAGCCATCATATAGGCTTTCAAGTTGGTTAGCAAAGATTTTGTATTTTAGCAGAAAACTTGCACACAAGACGGCGCTACTGCATATTCGTTTGTGTGCAATGAATTGAGAATCCTGCGACGCCAAATCTCCTTTTCCTATCGCTTCAAGGCTGACATGTGGCTTTACCAAACAAGCATTGCTTGATCGGTCGTCGAAGGCGAAAAGTTGACGAAATCGCAAAAGCTGGCAAAAAATGCCCGAGTACACCATGTGTGAGGTGAGGAGCAACTAGTTCACATGTGGGCGGGCAACACAGTCACGGTGTTTTTGCGAAATAGCGTGGCTACTATTTATTGTGTAACAAGCAAATAGATGACAGCGCAAGTTCGACACTGATTGTATGTTGTCCGCTTGGTAGTTGGCCGATACACAAACGTCAGGTTTTATAGACCTCTTCTACCGAGACGGAATGGAAACAGTTGCACGGTAAAGTAAGTCAGCCAAAGGATGTGTTGCTTAAAAGCGAGATGGACGGCACGACCGAGGTGCTGAAGAAGTCAGTTTGATAATGGAAAACACAGTATGGAGAGGGGATCTCACGCGGAAGAGTGCATTATGGCGTAGGGTTTCTGTAGCATGTAGTCAAACAGAGTCTCTTAGAATGTAATGCGTGTCAAGTCCTTATATTATCTGCTACACAAAAGCACCAAACAAATGAACGGCTACGTAGTACCTAAGTCGACTCCGTCTTTGGCGCAAAATTTTTAGCGTTAATGGCGCAACTTGCGCGTGCTAGTGGCATCAGTGTTGACTACGGGTGTAGCTCCCTCGCTGTTTTCTGGTTTAGTATTGGATGGGGCTCTTACAGTTTCTAGTTTGACGTCATTCGTTGCTTCTGCGCCGGTTTTTGGTTTGACGTCATCGGCCTTCTTGGAAACGTCTCGCAGATCTTTTGCCGAGGCGGCGGCAGGTGATTTAGAAATTGCAGATGCGTCGCCACCGGTGTTATCGGCAGCATTTATAACGGTAGAACGACCTACCGAAGAAGGGCGTTCGGACGTTGCAGCAATGTCATCATTCACAGGTGTTTTAAGAATATTGGACGTATCATCAACGACATCGGTCACAGTAGTTTCTGGAATCTCGCTCTTGGGGATCTCATGATTCGATACAACTGCAGGCGTTGACTTTTTCTTGAATATGGAAACCAGCTTGAACCACATGCGGCGAAAGAAGTAGCGAATCTTGCCAGCAAAGGTAGTCGGAAGAACATTTTCAACGAATATATCCATCTTTGACGAAATAGCAACATCTTTGGCGGTTGGCCAAAAATTCTTTGCAAATGGTTTAAGCCTGCCATCATTTTCATAGAGGGACCGGACGCGGCCCAACGTCTTGAATGGGTCCTGACTGGTTCGAAGCCGATTGAACAGTAAGAACACGAAACCGACTTGTCGGTTAAATATGTCGGCAGTGGCATCTTTCTCCACGTGGAGAATTCGGGTAAGGTCGGAGGATGACAAATCTTGGATTGCTTTCAGATTGGGAAGTAAAGCACTAAGCTTCTCTTCGGTGTTAATTTTGTTAATAAACTGCACAACCAGCACGGCAGAAGTAACAAAATCGGCATCTTCCTCAGCACTACCTATCTTGACGGCGTAACGCATAAGCATCTCTCTCGGGAAGTCTTCAAGAGTTTCCTTTGTAAGTTTAAATTTCTTTGGGGTCATCTTTTCGGCAACTTCTTGAACACTGAGGCCCTCCTTTTTCCAACGATCTAACATTGCGCTTTGAATGCGATTAGCTTCAGTGGATTTAGGATCAAGTGAGAGGGCCTTATTGACAAATTTAGCCACTGCTGGCTCCCCATACTTTTTCTCCATCAACGAAATGACAGCATGATCTTTATGCGCATCGTCAAAAGGAAGAGTCTTCAGGTGACTTCCAAGCCTTTCAAACAGTTCTTGGTGCTTGGTGTGGTCGGCTAGTTTGTAGAATTCTGACGGAATATCTCCAACAACAATCTTTTCTTTTCCGCATATATCCAGCAGATGTTCGACGTTTATGGCTTGAGCCGCCTTTTCAACAGTGACGGGGTCCAGATTAAGCCGTCTCGATACAACACTCGTTCCACTGAATGGAATGGTTTGGAGCGAATTCGACATCGATGTAGCAGCAGCATCACCAAATGCAAAAGCAATGAGGAGAAAGAGCGCAGGGAAAACCATTAGTTGCGTCCAGGACGTGGGTTGCTTAAGGTGCGAAAACAAAATGACAGAATCATCATAAGCATTGAGTCTCCTACTGCGATAGATAGACTTTGAGAGCCAGGTTCACGTGAATCTAATTCTAATTCTAAATGCTGGACCTGTGGATGTGCAATTCGAAGTCTTCCTATCCTTGCCGACGATTTGCAATAGTGAAAGCAAGAGGAGAGAGTACCGCACAAAATAATTTTCTCGGATCAGGTTTTACTTTAACCTGATTATTGACTTTCAATATTGTCGCTTTTTAGCTTGCGCAGAATTTGGACTACCTATTTACTCTATAAGCTTAAAATCCGATTGCTTCGATATGTTCAAATTTAAACTCTTTGCGTGGGTCATATTTTAAGCTTCCAAAGTTGCATTAGAAAAAAGACTGGTGAGTTGTAAGAGAGCTGGCCTTGTTTTGCGAGGACATGGAAGCGCGACAAGAATGTGTCAAAAAGTCCTGTTTTTGTAAATAGGATACTTTTTAGGGCGCAATTCTGTTGAAATCAAGAGCTAGGAGTGTTAACTCGTAGAATTTTAAGCGTTGTTGCATTCAAAGCGCAGCGGTAGCTTGCTTCCTTACCATCTGAGCTTTTAAGAGGCAGATGCTGATTGTAACGGGGTGTATCGTTACATGAAATTAACACTATAAGGTTGTTAATTAATATTATCTAAAAGATAGATAATATTTGGAGGAAATTACTTAATTTCACAAAGAATGAAGAATTGTTTGGATTTCTATTCGGTTTTTTTATTTAAAATTATTCTGATCCAAAAGCCAACTCTCTGCGACGTCTGATCCACATTACGACTCCGTCTTATGTCTCCATAGCCTCCAATTGGTACAACAAAGTTGCATCTGCCATCACTTCCGGTATATTGTTGGAACCACAAAGCTGCACCTGCCATCACTTCTGCTGCGCTTGAACTACGCAGCTTGTAAAAATAAGCGTTGAATAACTCTAAACCGTACAAATGATTCTGGCACGATGTCACGGGGAAGGCCCGTCAGTCAAATCTTGTAAGAACCGATTGAGCGAGCATGTTACTGCTCACAAATCGTGGCGATTTCCACAGATGATAATGGAAGATTCACCCGCTTGATGACAGAAAGCTACCAAAACGTTTTGGCTTCTAGCTGATTAATCTTATCGTTTTAAGTAAAGAACAATTGAATTGGTGAGTGTGACTTGCGATTGCCCTTAACCTATTTAATTTTACTAAATGGTCCGCATATTCTTTTTGCTTCCCTTGCTCACTACTGCAATTGCATTTAACCTTTTAAGCCACTCACTGCTAAAAGTGACTGCCCTGAACTCTGGCCTACGTTTACATTCACAACCGAAAACGAAGACGATGCTGTCCGGTAGTGCCATAAAAGCTGTCATCACGATAGTTTTGTCCAGCAGGTGACTAAAGATGCCCGTATTTAAAAACTTAAATTTGCACGGGCGCCAATTGCTCACGCATGCCTTGCCATGACGATAGAAACTCTGGTAGACTGCCGTTGGGTCAGATACATCTAATATGTCATGGCGGCAAAAAAAAAGACGAGCCGTTCAAGTTTTCGTGCGTATGCTCAAATATCATTTGCGTAGATCTTGGTATCGATCAAGCATAGAATCAAAATGCCATACACTAATAATAACTGGCTCTGGCACATCGGGAATATATGTGATATTATTTCTCGCTATCGTAATTGCAATTTTATACGAACAAGTATGGAATTCAAATGCTCTGAATTCTTGGTGAATATGTGGGCTCCTAAACACTTAACTATAACAAATGAGAAGGATTGTAGCTATTGCTGTTGAACTCCATCGAAAGGTACAACCTATTGGTGGAATACAGAATAAAATGCTTGCTGCCCAAGAAAGGTAATTGAACCCTATTTAATTCAAAAGAAAGATTCAAAGATTTAAACTGACAAGATTTATTTTCGTCGAATATTTACATTGGGCTTTTTCACTTAATGAAGTATAGCAAAAGCCCTTCAACTTTTGGTGTTAGCGAGCTTTTACCTATAGCACTGTATGGTCATTCCACGGCACACAAAAATCAACAGTTATTCCTTTTCAATCGTCTATAGATCCCCCCAAATAAGATTTGGGAACCGATGTAGCCACCCGCTTAATTATCTATTTCTATTAATGAGAGTAGTGTATTGGTAGCATCTTGTTGATAACTAGAATTCATATTGAGAAACTTTTATGCAGGCCTTCCCAGCTTCAATAGTTAGAAAAGCTTCTCAGCAACTGTGTAATTTCTTTGTTTAGTAGCAAAATGTTTTTTCAAAAAAAAAATTACGATCGAAAGCCGACAAACCTTGAACATAAGGAATTTGTGGCTTGCTTTCTTTTCGCTCCACTTATGACTTGTCAATCAAGTGCGGGCGCTCTTGGCTTTTTCTCACCTGTTAAAAAAGTACATCTAACATCGCCAAACGAAAACACGGTTCCTGATGCATTACCTTACACTCATGAAGATAGTTAAGCTGCGTGGCTATTGCGATTTCCCTAATGTAAGTAATGGTGTACCAAAGTCAAATCGGGGATCTAACGACGACTGTAATGGAATAATTGTTAATTTTGCGATTTAGCGGAATAATAAAAATGTTTGATTGTCATTTTTAATCTGTAGTTTTATCTGATCAAAACAAACAGACGAGATAGATGAAAATGCCTGAATGAACTGCAGCCAATCAGGACTCAAATTGTTACAAGCATGGTGCTCTTTAAACAACTTACGGGCGCTATGTCCTGCTTCTTTCTCTGCATGCTTGGTCGGCATCAAGCAATAGTGCATCTCTATTAAGAAGCACACCGCATCTTAAGCGAAAATTAGGCCAGTATCTACTGGTTTCGGATGACATCTTAGGTCAGATTGTGGCGGCTTCGAAGCTTTCGAGCACTTGTTGCGACATAGTGCGAGTGCTTGAAATTGGTCCTGGTACCGGAAATTTGACGTCCAAGTTGTTGCAACTGAATCCCATATTGATAGTCCATGCAATTGAATTCGATCTTCGTATGGTCGAGCAACTGCAGCTCCGATTTCCGGCCGAGATCAATGCAGGTCGTCTCATATTGGAGCATTCCGACTTCGAGGATTTTCGCTTTGGAGAGCAAACAGACTCTACTCAAAGTGAAAAGCGCCTCTTTAGCGCTTGCGTAGCCAATATTCCGTACCACTTGTCGTCTATAGTAGTGTCAAGACTTTCGAAAATTACATGCATCGCTTCTCCACGACATTTAAATGTGCAGTGCTGCTTGTACAAGAAGAATTTGCTTTGCGACTGTTGGCTCAGCCAGGTGATAAGATCTACAGTCGGCTAAGTGCAAATACAGCTCTTGTTGCGGATGTCACGTCGATTGTGAAGGTACCAAGAAAGCATTTTGTCCCTCCTCCAAAGGTGGAGTCGAGGGTGATTAAATGGTCCCTCGCGCTGCTACGACGCCCACATTGCCATCCAATGAGGCTAATTTTTTTCCAAAATTTGATGCATTATTAAGATTATGTTTTGAGCGTAAGAATAAGACATTAAGAGCATTATTGCTCGCTAAGACAGCAAGATCGCAGTACTTGCTGAACGAAAACGCACATATTGACACGGAAGACGAGTATCAAGATGTAACAAAGCGTGTTGAAGCAGCATTACTTGCGACAAACCTCACGTCTAATCGAGCAGTAAAGGTTTCAGTATCTGAGTTCATTCACTTGATGCACGAGCTCCACAAACGCGGGATTGATCTACGACCAAGCCAGACCCGCCATTTTCGAAATTAATACACCAAAAGTCTTAAGTTCTAGTCAATGGACACCAAAATGTCTACTCTTGTCCATTTCCTACACTTTTCGTCATTACTATCGTCTTTTCTAGCATTTATACACGTTCAAAATGGTCTTACAAGAGGTTGAAATTATTACGTTGCTCGTCGTTCAACGAAAAGCTCCACGTGACTCCGTCTCGAAGAGTCAATGCGTGCTGCCACTTTTCTGGCGCTTGCTAAAAATGTGGCCACGATGTCGATGATTTATATGGGACACACGAAACTCTTCGGCAATAGGCGATTCGTCGTTTTGCATATCTCGTTGTCGCTTGTGTAAATTTTTCGAATTGAGATTGCCATGAGGAACTCCTCCACTAATCAACAGTGGTCCCGACGAGCCTGTCGACGCGGAGCTTTTATTCAACGACGTTAGCTTAGACTCGCGAGCCACAACCTGAACAAATCCCTCGCCCTCTTCTGAACACTGTTTTTGCTTTTTATAACTTGGAAACAATGGCTGGACACTACGTGTCGGGCTATTATTGATAATTGCGTCACATTGATTGCCAAAACTGGCACGTCGTTTACGTGAATGTGGTGTCACGTCAGCAAGATTGTTGCTATTTGGACTTCGAACTCGTAGCGGGGACTGATATGATGTATTATGGTTCTCTTCCACGCTCTCGTTTTCCAAGCTCTCAATTTCCGTACACTCCGTGACTTCATCCGTCTCTTGTTCAGCAGGTTCAAGTTTATGCTCCTTGTTTAATGTATTACGAAAGGATATGGACACCTGACCAATCCGTTGAATGAGCGACAAGGACGTCTCGTTGCCGTCCTTATCCGCAATCGGCGACGCCTTCTCGGCCGCAGGCATAGCGTCGCTTTCAGTTCGATCCATTAACTGAGATGTCTTTGCTTTACTCGAGATGTCTTCAACTGCAGCCTCCAAATTTTCGCCATCCCCAGCCTGCTCAATGTCTCGTTGCTTCATCTTTCGCGTGAGCTCCTCAATCGCTGCATACGAGTCGAGACCTTGGCGCTTAAGTCGCCCGAGCTCTTGCTTTACAATAAGAGCACGCACAGCATCTTCGTGATTCATTTGAAACTGACGCACAACATCCCGCACGGCGATGGCATCGGGTGGGTCCAGACTTGCTACGATGCGTCGCAAGAGCAGCTTCACAGCTTCCTCGCGTCTGATTCCACTTGTGAGAAGCAGCTGTAGCTCTTGCTTGACCACGCCTTGAAATTCACGCTGCGCTTCAAGCATACGAGCACTCGAGAGTGAGCCAGCGCGGGGCGCGGATTCCACGCGCCGGGTCGCCGTCGGAGCTTCCATGAGCCTAAGTCCGGAGAAGCAGGACGGAAAGTGCGGTAGCTTGAGAGATTCAAACTTTGTTCTGATTGGTTCATAAGAAGTTTTTCTATCAAAATATATTGTTTAATTACGAAGTAAGATCCTTTTTTTGTTAATTAGATCGATCAATGAAACAGGTTACAGATACGAAAAAGCCCCAAGATGGCTCGCCGCCTGTCGCAGAAGCGCAATGTAAAGACATACGAGCGTCCAGGACTGAGCGACGAGGAACTCGAGGAAATTCGTAAGGCGTTTAATCTTTTTGATACCGATGGTTGTGGCACGATTGATCCCAAGGAGCTTAGGGCGGCGATGCAGTCACTGAGCTTCGAAGCCAAGAATCCGACCAATTATCAAATCGTTGGCGATATTGATGCAGACTTAAGTGGCTTGATCGACTTTAATGAGTTTCTCGACCTGATGACTGCCAAAATGGTCGACTGGTATGCTCGATTGCGTTATATGCATAGTGACTGATTCCGTAATGCTGCTTAGAGTGACAAAGACTCAAGAGAAGACATTCAGATGGTTCACAATCTCTTTGACAATGACCGGACGGGTAAAATCTCACTCCGTAATCTCAAGCGTGTGGCCAAGGAATTGAACGAAACCATGACAGACACTGAGCTACTTGAAATGATTGAACGGGCTGATACGGATCAAGATGGAGAGATTAATGGTGAAGAATTTTATGCTATTATGACGAAGGAGACTTTCACGTAGTTTCATGCATGTGTACCGCTAGAGGGTCATAAGCTCTTAACCTCATCGTTTAAATTATAAGTAAAATTTCTTCCCTTTAAATTTAAGTAATCTGCAGCGGCATCGTTTAGAGCGACACAAACGACGGCCTTGTGGTGGCCGCTGTACTGCTGAATGGCCTCGCCTTGACTCAAATCCCATAGTCGAGCACTTTGGTCGGACGAACACGTTACTAAATACGACGACACGGCCGAGAACGCACAATCCCAGACCCACCGTTGATGGCCCTGCAACGTATGGATCAATCCTGCGCTACTCGGCACAGGGGGCGCGATCGGGCCCATTGAGGCACTCATACTCGACGAGCGTAGCTGTCGTTGTGAACTTATGGACCCATTGCCAGTATCTTCCGGTTCGATGACGTTACCGCTCGCAGAAGCCGCCATGACCATTGGTAAATTCCATACTTTCGCAGTTTTGTCCGATGAACATGTAGCCAAGAATTTGCCATTGGGACTGATTTGAGTCTTTAGAATGTATCCACTATGGGCCTGAATAGATCCGTGCAGTTCATAGCGATCCTCAGCTTTAGGGCAGTAAGAAGCGTTTGCCGTGGATGTCGCTGCAACGAGCGCACTGCCATCTCGGAACAATGTCCACTGACCGAATACTACTTTCTTCTGTCTCACCTGTTGGGGGCTCAAGCTTTGTCGACAGTGCGATGGCTGTGAGGTCGTTCTGGTCGCCTACGAATAGCTCGGCCTGGTTCGACTTCTTGTCTGTTGGAACACACCGGACTTGCCCTTCAATTGATGATTGGTTAGTTTTTGTAACTAATCATGAACACCATTTTGGTGCACAGGACAAGACCACCTTCCATTATTGTAACGGGCTAAAGTTGCCCTAATATTACACAGTCCCCATGAAGTACACTTGGTGTACATAAGGGGATGGTCAATTACTAAATTAAAGTAATTGGAATAGCACTCGGGTGTGGTTCACATTTGTGACCAACCCTTCATCCGTTACGCGAGGTATCTAGAAAGATACGCTCGCAATACAAATAAAGTGTTATCTTAAGAGATGACATTTTAATTGGTAAAATTAGGTGTTTATATTAAATTCTATAAAATATAAATCAGTCTAAAAAATACTCCTTACTTGGTAAGTGCGCACGAGGAGCCGGATTACCGCTCCCGTGACGACACTTAACCAAAGGACTTGGTGCGTTGGGTGAGGACGCTAACGCGCCCACCACAACTTCCTCACTGCACGCAAGACAAGCTGGTTAAACCGCTTCCTCGCTGTGCTAGGGTGTGTGTCTAAGTAGAGCGTGGCCGCGTTACGACGTGCCCGCCTACACTTGGTAGCACTTGATGTCCTTCCCACGACCCGCATCTTTGCGTGTGTACGTGAGGATGAGCCTCAATATTGATTGGGCTCATTTCTCCACCTCTCCGAACAACATCGGGAAGTGGCAGGGCTTATGGCGCAGGGACATGGTGAACAAGCCTTGGCCAGGCTCCTGTGTAGTTGTCCTGAGCAACATGTTGATCAGTTGGAGCAGTTTGAGGCATTCGTGCTCGGAGAGCGGAGGGCCGCGTACGAATGCTGCGGCGAAGTCCGTCACTCAGACTCAGGATGAGCTGAGGCATGAGCAAGCTCGGAGCGAGGCTCTCAACAGGACTGTTGAGATGCTCTCAGCCCGGCCGCATCAGCCGAGGCCCATTCGGATGAACCCACCCAAGTCCGATGGAACAGCAGCGCATGCGATTGTCCACTGGCTGATAGCCATGGAGCAATGCGGTGACGCGCAGCTCATCGAGGACGACAGCTGGATGGGGTCGTACGCAATGTCGCAACTCGGTGCTTATGGCGGACAGAAAGACGTTTCCTACATGGGTGATCTTTAAGACAAAGATTCACGCCATGTACCAGCCGCCGAACAACGAAGTGTTGCTTCAAGCGCGATTCTTTGGAGCGCGACAGGCGAAGCAATATATGCAAGAGTATGTGCAAGAGATGCGCTCGCTGTCGGCGTCCATTATCGTAGGTCCGATTCCGGAGCACATTAACGTGCCCCCGTTTATGAGCGAACTACGGCATGGCCATTGCGACAGGCCCTTTTCAGAAAGGTGCCGTCGACGATGGAAGAAGCAATCCAAATTGCCTTAGTTGAGAAGCAATCCTACAACAGTGCCCTCGGCGACAGCTTGGTATAAGCCGTCGGCCGAGAGGTCAGATGCCACTCCCATGGAGTTGGGCAATGCAGATGTTGTCCGTTATATATGCGGCAATTGCGGCCATAGGATGTCTCGCTGCTATGCCAGGGTCCCTTCTGGGGCGAAGACGTCTAGCAAGAGGACTCCTTACCAAAGGGCGATGGCAAGAACCAGCGTGCGAGACGCATAAGTTCTACACCGACCTGAGAGGTCGGGAAATGCAGGAGCGCAGTAGGGGCGGGGTGCCCTTCTGACGCGGACTCTGAAGCTACCCCTAAGCTCAGAGTTGCGGAACAAATGGGTAGCAGAGTCCCTGAGGTCTCGAAATTTTGGAGCTATGACCAGGTGATGACACTCCTAGTGGATTTGGGTGCATCACAAAATTTTGTAAAACTCGCGGCTTTAAGAAAGAAAACGGTGATGTTTGAGTCGCTTTGCCAGGATGGCAAGCGAAAAGAGGCGACCGTTCGCTTAGCGAACGGCGTGCTCGTTAAGTCTGAGGGAATTCAGTTAGAACTTGCCTTCAGCTTAAGTGACTTCTCTTGTAAAGAGAAGTTCACAGTGCTAGGTATGGAGAGTCCGTATGACCTCATCCTAGGCATGCCTTGTTGGCAAAGTACCGACCATGGATAGACTGGCGTGCACGCACAGTTGCAAACTCTACACAGGACACCGAAAAATCATGTGTCCCATAGCCCTTCACAGAGCCGAGAGCCTGTGGCAGTAGACAGCGAGCTGACAGGAAGTCAAGCGTCGCATGAACCGGCACAGTGCCTAGAGCCTGGTGCGATTGGAAGGGGTACGTTAGCCAGGAGTGAAATTGCACCCGCTTCCCAGAAAAAGGTCGTGGTTACTCGAAGAACGAGTACCCGACAGATAAATACGATCAAAGGCACGTCTAAACGAGTGACCTTCGGATCAGTCTCGAATAAAGAGGACGGGCCTTCGAACGAGGTGTTACAAGTCGTCAAAGACGAAATTGCGGAGGCATCTTCAGTTGAGGTGCTACGGCAAGTCTTTAAATCTGCCAAGGAGATAGTAAATCACCCGGAGATGTCGTGAATTGTGTTCCTTGCCGAATTAAAGAAAGGAAAGATCCACGAAATAGTTGCACCAGTTCCAGAAGAAAACTTGGTTGACTGTTGCTCGTCGTCCACAATGGACGAGAGCGTCCTCGAAATGGACATAAAGAAACGGCTGCTCAAAGCTGGGATGCCTTGAGAGACAGCCCATTTTTTAAAGTTCTAGGGGAATAACATCGCGATGTGTAACTAGAAGAAGTGCCGAGCCTCTACCAGCAGATAGGGGCATTGGGCACGAGATAGACCTCGAACCTGGCACCAAGTTTTGTGTGACCGGGCAATGGCCGCTGCCAAAAGAACAATTTAATTATATTGATGGGTTCTTCGACAAGCGAGCCAAGGCGGGATATGTGCGTGAGAGCAAATCGCCTCACTGCAACCCGACCTTTTGTGTGCATAAAGCCACAGGTGGATGGCGCGTGGTTCATGCTTACAATAAGCTGAACTCGGCCATTACGTCGATAATTAACACATTGACGCGGCGGAATCAGTCACTCGAACCAATGTGTTGTTTGCCGTGCGGCACGATTGATCACAATCTACCACACTCTTGAGCATCCTCGCAACTTACACATGTGCACTCGACCTGCAGTCCAAAACCCACGAGTCGGAGTCAGCATTTGCACCAGTCCAACGCCGCATTCCACCACGCCTTTGCTTGGGGCACTTGGCTTTGATGTGGCCAGTCTCACCGTAGCCAAAACTTGTACGTGTCTCGGCACTTTTAACCCGTGCGACATATCTGCCTCCGCGCTCGACTTAATCTTTTGGAGAGCCGTAGGGCATTGACCTGCTTGCTCGCGGCTTGTTGTCAAGCTCGGCCGCTTCCCCCTTCTACTTCGGCTCAAAATTCTGCTTCCGAATTCTATTGCAAATGCGATAAGCTCAGCATATAGGGGCACCCTTTGCTAGTACTGATATCAGTACTAGTCAACCTACACCAATTACCGTGAAGGTGCAGCGCCTCGACTACTTGTGCAGAGAAAGGTTCTAAGTAGCTAGGAAGTCCTATATGTATTCATAGTAGTCTGCATGGTCGTGGGATGGATGTGCAAAGAACAGAAATGTGTCGCACTGTCAACAATGGAAGCCGAGTTTTGGCGACTTCTTAAACACCGACTGAGATGATGGGCATCGTAGAATTGCTAAAGGAAATCGGCGTGCCGTTCTAGTCAGGCTCAAATTTTCACGTGGACAATTGAGCAGCTATTGCTCAGTTCAACGGCGAGAACACGTCAGGGCAAGCTCTATTTTATTACAGAGGCTAATGAGCTGGCCACATGGTATGCTTCATGGCTGCCAACGTTGACGACTGAAATTGTGCTTTAGCACTAGACACACTCTCCTGGTGTCTTACCTCGAAGTCTGGTCTGCGCGATAAAGCGTCAGCCAAGACATTCGACTTACCCGGCTTATATTCAACTTTGCAATTAAATTCAGAGAAGAATGTGAGCCGTCTTGCCATTCTAGGCGAGAGGTGCGGTGAGTTTATTGCGGTCCGCAGTGATGCGTGATCCGTATAAACCACAAATGGTTCGGTGCCTAGTAGGTGCACACGAAACTTGACCAGAGCATACTTTATTGAAAGTACCTCTTTGTCACTAACGGGTTAATTCAGTTCCGCGGCTTTCAATAGCCGGGACTGATAAGAGATGACGCGGTCAACGCCGTCGTCGTCCTTCTGCATGAGCGCGCTGCCGATTGCAAAATTACTTGCATCGCAGACGACGCTAAATGGCTTATCCGCGGCTGACGATGCCAAGACCGGCTCCTCCACAAGAGATTGCTTCACTGATGGGAACGCATCGTCCTATTCTTTTAATCAAACCCATTCTGCGTCCTTTTTAGATAATCAGATAATGGTTTAGTCTGCTCAGTTTAATTCTTCCTATATTACTGCAAGTAATTAGCGAGCCCTAGGAATTGGCACAAATCCTTCACATGCCGTGGGATTGGCCATTCTTTTACTGATTTTACCTTGTCTGGATCTGCTCGTACACCATGTGTAACTACGATGCAACCCAGCACAGGTATCTCAGGGATCCCTATGACGCACTTTTAAAGTTGACGTACAATTGGGCCTCCTTTAAAGTCTGCAACATAGCGTCTAAATGACGCTTGTGCGACTTTATTGCGCTCAGCCCGTCTTCGGCCCTACTATGCACGAATACATCGTCAAAGTAATGGGGCGCGTAGGCACGGTGCTGACGCATCACGTGAGCCACCACTCGGTTGAATGTCGATGGTGCGTTTTTCAAACCTTGGGGCATCACAAGCCACTCCCAAAGCATACGGCTTGGGTGCTTACTGCTGTTTTGGCTACATCAGACTCTCTCATGAGTACCGGATAGTAGCCATCCTTCAAATCCAACGCGGAAAAGATTGCTGACTTTACCATGGAGTTCAACAAGACATCTTAACGCGGAATTGGCGTTTGCGCCGGTATGGTCGGGTGAGAGAACAAAGGAGGAGCGAGCTTGACTTGTCAACTCAACCGTGCTACGAGCTTACGATGGAATGGTACTGCTGTATCGGATGCAACTCTCCTGATGTTGCATCAGAGGCTTGTTCACCTTGGATACGACATTGTTAGCGCATGGCCGATAGTATTCCTCATCGGTGTGTTGTGCTCAGCCAATTGCTTAAGTGGAATGTGCAATGCAGATGTCTAGAATGGGAACAATCTTCGCGGGTAACCTCCAAACAAAAATTTAAAACATGAAATATTTCTCGGTCAATTTTCTTAAACCTGCGAGGGTTGAATGATTTGCCAATCACCCACAGCGGTAGCTTATCTTAGCCATCAGCGTTTGCACAAATACTTATAGAGATGCGCTCCTTACGCTTTTATGACTCTCAAGTATCATTATTGTCGGTGAATTGATAGCATGCAAGCGCCAGAAAAGGGCTGTCTTGTCCATGTTGAGATGTCTTTGACAATCACCTCCATATACGCTGAATCGCTTTCGCCGTGTCATTTGCGCGATTGGATGTTGTGGCACTGGTTGAACCATGTAAGCCATCTATTCAGAAACCGTGGTAAGTCCTCTTCGGGGTAGGCTTTGCCTTTTTTTGCAGCCTTGATTTTAACCTGGTCACCTGCGCATAAAGCCTCAGTCAGCAGTGAAGCATTAAAAATGCTGGGTTGCTCTCAGGTCTTACCAGAGATACTGGTGCGCTTCTGTTGCTTTGAACCAAGCAAACAGTGCATCAGGAAGGCGAGGGTATTACTACGGGATGGTATTTAATGTCTTGCTGGTTATTGTCGGACGCGATATTCAAAGGTTTTTCATGTGGATACTTACAATAAGCAAGACGGATAATATTAGTGAGCATTTGGCGCGATGATACTCTCGCAATACCTTCACCACGGCAAGACAAGTTTAATAGTAAATATGAAGGATGGTTGTTGGTGAGCAGACACGAAAAGGGCAGCTTGAACTATTTTAACGTGTTTGAAGTTGTTTGCTTGTGTAACCTTTTCGAATATTGCGTCTCTTCCAATGTTAGATTGGGATTTCGAAGGTTTTTCATGTGGATACTTACAATTTGCAAGACGGATAATATCAGTGAGCATTTGGCGCGATGATACTCTCGCAATACCTTCACCTCGGCAAGACAAGTTTAAAAGTAAATATGAAGGATCGTTGTTGGTGAGCAGACACGAAAAATGCAAATTGTGTATTTTGGGTATAACAGTCATTCTGTCTTACGCTATCTATCGCCTTTCTCCCTCAAAAGGCAGATCTACAGGGTTGACGCAGCCAAAGCCCTTAATACCTTTTGATTTAATACCCGTCTCTAACAATCAGAAAATATAACGGGATATAGATGCCCTAATGTTACACAGTCCCCGTTAAGCACACTTTCTGTACTTAAAAGGATGGTCAATTGCTCAAATAAAGTAATTAGACCCACCACTTGGGTGTGGTCCATATTTGTGAACAACCCTTGCGTATGTGATGCACATAGGTGCATTCACATTAACAGGGATGACGCCTGCGTCATCCCTTACGCGAAATATCTAGAGAGATACACTCGCAATGCATAGTAGTGTTATCTACAGAAATGACAGTTTTGATTCGTCGAAATAGGTATTTATATTTCTTACGATTAGATATAAATCAGTTGAAAAACTACTTTCTACTTAGTGAACGCGCACGAGGTGCCGAATTACTGCTCCCGTGACGATATTTTACTAGAGTACTTAGTGCATTGGGTGAGGTCGCTAAGACATCCACCACAACTACCTCACTGCACGCAAGAGAAGACGGTCTAACCGCTTTCTCGCTGTGCTAGTGTGTGTCTAAGTAGAGCATTAAGACGTGCCCGCCTACACTTCATTGCACTTGAAATCCTTCCCGCGACCCGCATCTCTAAGCGTGTACGTGAGGATGAGCCTCGACATCGATTGGGCTCATTTCCCTCACCTCTCCGAACATCATCGGAAGGTGGCAGGGCACTTGGCGCAGGAACTTGGTGAACAATCCCTGATCAGGCTCTTTGACAATTCCCGTGAGCAACATGTCACCCAGTTGGAGCAGTTTGAGGCTTCGTGCTCGGACAGCGGAGAGGCGTCCAAGGCACAGAGCTAATACTGCGACGGAGTCCGTCACTCAGACTCTGTGGCATGAGCAGGCTCAGAGTGAGGCTCTCAACAGGACTGTTGATATGCTCTCTGCCCGACCGCATTAGCTGAGGCCCATTCAGATGGACCGCCCAAGTTCGATAATACTACAGCGCACACGATTGTCTACCGGCGTGTTAGCCGTGAAGCAATGCGATGTCGCGCAGCTCATCAACGACGACAGCCGGATGGTGTCGTACGCCATGTCGCATCTGCGCGGTAAGGCCTCAGAGTGAGCTTAGTCGGCGCTTATGGCGGGCAGAAAGGCGGTCCTTACATGGGTGGTCTTTAAGACAAAGATTCACGCCATGTACCAGCCGCCGAACAACGAAGTGTTGCTTCAAGCGCGATTCTTTGGGGCGCGACAGGCGAAGCAATATATGCAAGAGTATGTGCAAAAAATGCGCTCGCTGTCGGCGTCTAGTTCCGTAGGTCCGATTCCGGAGCACATTAAGGTGCGCACGTTTATGAACGGACTACGGCA
>NC_090623.1:1088546-1092555 GCF_004359215.1 Bremia lactucae | reverse complement strand
AGCGTGGCTACTTTTTATTTTGTCACAAGCAAATACATGACAACGCAAGTTCGACACTGATTGTATGTTGTCCGCTCGGTAGTTGGCCGATACACAAAACGTCAGGCTTTATTGACCTCTTCTACAGAGACGGAATGGAAAAAGTTGCGCGGCGTAGGTGCTGAAGAAGTCGGATTGATAATGTAAAACACAACATGGAGAAGGGATCTCACGCGGAAGAGTGCGATATGGCGTAGAGTTTCTGTAGCATGTAGTCGAAGAGATTCTTGTAGAATGGAATGCATGTCAAGTCGCCGTTTATTATCTGCTATACAAAAGCAACAAACAAATGAACGGCTACGGAGTACCTAAGTTAACTTTGTCTTGGTGCAAAATTTCTAGTGGGTGTGGCAGCAGATGTCACGTCAACACTTGTCGATGGTATAGATTCGACAGTGTCCTCGCGTAGATGACGTTTGTTAGGCCCCTTGACAAATGAATTAGAACTGTACCCAGATACTGGAGGCAATTCATTCGTAAAACTGATCCCGTCAAAATCATAACCAGCTCCACTGCGCTTCAAACTTTTAAGGTTCAATGAATCAGGTTGTTTGGGGGCAATTGCGCCGACAAAACTGTTCAATTCACCTTCACCTTCTGTGGTTCTCGTTAAATCGAGACCAGCGTCAGTTGTTGCTGTACCCTCGACTTGCGCTTTAATGATCGGCTCATCGTTAAAATGATCAGACGCTTTCGTCTTCATGTTCTTAAGAAAACCCACCATTCTGGAAGTAAGCAGCTTCTCTTTCTGGGTCGACAGCTCCACTTTGTCACTTTTAACCTTTGCATAACTTTCCCTAACACTTTCGAGCTTAGATTTGAGATCACCAAGTGTCTTCTCGACCTCCATCTGTTTCTGTCTCTTGACAGAGTTAATATTTGAAATTGCGGGACCGGCCTCCGGCACCTTGCCAACTTCGTCCATTGCTTTGAGGTTTCTTACAAGGTCGTGAAGATTATTAAGTGATAATTCGAGAGACCGCATTTGAGTACCAATATGTTGACCATGTTCCTTCAAACCACTTCCATATTTATTAAAGGCTTCTTCGTACGCAGACAGTACATTAATGGTAGCAAAATCCTTAGAACTTAGGGCCATGGAAAATTCAGATCTTTCGAGGGCTTGCTCTATCATACCCTTCATGGCTTCAAGATTGTTTTTGGCGGCGGCGTAAGTAGATCGAACAGCTTCCAATTCTGTTTCCGATTCCGCGACTTTATTTATGTGGATCTCTTCAACCTGACGGAGCCACGTTATTTCGCCATCAACAGAGCTCAATATAGTTGGTTCGGTAATTTCGATACCGGCCTTCTTGGAAACATCTGGCAGAACTTTTGCCGAGTCGGCGGCAGGTGTTCTAGAAACTGTAGATGCGTCACCACCGGGGTTATCAGCAGCATTTATAACGGTAGAACGACCAGCAGAAGAAGGAATTTCGGACGTTGCAGCAATGTCATCATTCACAGGTGTTTTAAGAACATTGGACGTATCATCAACGACATCGGTCACAGTAGTTTCCGGAATCTCGCTCTTGGGGATCTCCTGATTCGATACAACGGCAGGCGTTGATTTTTTCTTAAATATGGAAATTAGCTTGAACCACATGCGGCGAAAGAAATAGCGAATTTTGCCAGCAAAGGTAGTCGGAAGAACCTTTGCAACGAATTTATCCATCTTTGACGAAATATCAACATCTTTGGTGGTTGGCCAAAACTTCTTTGCAAATGATTCGAGTCTGCCGTCTTTTCCATAGAGGGACTGGACGCGGCCGAACGTCTCGAATGGGTCCTGACTGGTTCGAAGCCGATTGAAGAGTAAGAACGCAAAACCGTTTGGTTGATCAAAGATGTTAACAGGGCCATCTTTCTCCACACCAAAAACAGTGGCAAGATTGGAGGTTGACAAACTTTGGATTTCTTTTAAATTCGGTAATACAGCATTCAAGGTTTCTTCCGTGTCGACTTTAGCCTTGAAATGCTCAATCAGCGCAGCAGAAGCTAGCATCTCGGCATTTGCCTCAGAAGTACCTTCCAGACGGGCGTATTGCACCAACATCGCTCTAGGGAAGTCTTCAAGAGTTTCCGTGGTAACTTCAAAATCCTTTGGAGTCACCTTTTCGGCAATTTGTTGAAGAGTGAATTTCTCCTTCTTCCAACGATTGAAAATTGCGCTGTTGAGGCGTTGTACTCCAGCGGAATCGGGATTTGCAGTCAAGGCCTTTGAAACATACCTTGACACTGCTGGCATCCCGTATTCTTTCTCCATCAACAAAAGGACAGCATGGTCCTTAGCCGCGTCATCATATTTCTCAAGATGTTCAAGATGACGATAAAGTGTTTTAAAAGCGTTTTCGTGCTGGACGTGGTCGGCCATTTCGTAGAAGTTTGACGGAGTGTCTCCCACAACCTTTTTCTCCTTTCCATATATCTCCAACAACTTATTGCCTTCGAGGGCTGTAGCAACAAGCTCTTTTACAGAGTTAGAAGTCCCATCGAGCCGTCTCGTAACAACACTCGTGGTACTGTATGGAACAGTTTGGAGCGCATTTAACATCGATGTAGCACCTGCATCACCAAAAGCAAGAGCAGCGAGGAGAAAGAGCGCCGGGAAAACCATTAGCTGCGTCCAGCACGGAATTGCTTCAGCGGTGGAGATAAAATGGCAGAATGATCATACGCATTGAGTCTTTTACTGCGATAGATACACTTTGAGAGCCAGGTTCACGTGGTTCTAATTCTAATTCTAAATGCTGAAGCTGTGGCTGTGCAATTGGAAGTCTTCCCGACGATTTGCAATAGTGAAAGCAAGAGAAGAGAGTACCGCACAAAATAATTTTCTCGGATCAGGTTTTACTTTATTCTGATTATTTACTATAAATATTGTCGTTTTTTTTTACTTGCGCAGAATTTGGACCACCTACTTTCTCTATAAACTTAAAATTTGATTGCTTCGATATGTTCAAATTTTAAACTCTTTACGATGCCCCTCCCTGTCTGTATTGAATATAGACGTCATTAAATATATTTCCACTCCATGGTCATTCCACGGCATCCAAAATCAACAGTAATTCCTTTTCAATCGTCTTAGATACCCCCAAATTACATTTGGGGACCGATATAGCCAAACCGCTTAATTATATATTTCTGTATAGTGAGAGTAGCTTAATGGTAGCAACTTGTTGATAACTAGAATTCATATTAAGAATCCTTTATGCAGCTTAAAATGTAGCGGAGGAAGACTTTCAGACTCAGAGAGTCACTTAGTTCTATTGAACTAATGGCTTTAACAACTCAGGGAGTCATACAAGCTATTAAAGCTTAAGGAATCCTAGTTCAAAAGATTCAGGGGTTCGTAGACACAAGTGGCAACTAGCGCCCAAGAGGATATACCTTAGAAAGGCTTCTATCTCTTACAGATCAATGCGCAAGCCTTTAGAGGTTTGAAAACAGCTAAGGGCGATGTAGGGAAGAAACACTTAGAAGAAGGTAAAATGAAAAGTGAATTGTCATCTAGCTAGGTCCTTAGTTCGTCTTGTCGTACTACTCTAAGTCTAGTAACACAACGATGAGTCGATCCCATCGTTACATACAATCATGTAGTGTCGTCCGTGCCCTTTGGACATTAGTATCAGTAACCAACATGCTTACCAATACTCCCCCTCGACTAGAAGTCTCTGATCTTCGCTTTGTCCAGCAGTGACTCGAACTTCTTCGTCGAAATCGGTTTGGTCAGAAAATCAGCCAGCTGCGACTTGGTTTCAGTATACTGCAGCTCAATAATCTTGTCCTTCACTTGTTCACGCACAAAATAGTACCTGATGTGTAACGGGGTGTATCGTTACATGAAATTAACAATAAAAGACTGTTAATTAATATTATCCAAAAGGTAGATAATATTTGGAGGAAATTACTTTAAATAGTAATTTCCTGAATTCTTATCCATAAATAGGTATAGACCATTATGTCTATT
>NC_090623.1:1088144-1088446 GCF_004359215.1 Bremia lactucae | reverse complement strand
CCACTTGAATACTGTAGGCGGGAACGTCGTAATGCGGCCACGCTCTACTTAGACACGCACCCTAGCACAGCGAGGAAGCGGTTAAACCTGCTTCTCTTGCGTGCAGTGAGGTAGTTGTGGTGGGCGCGCAAGCGACCTCACCCAACACACTAAGTACTCTGGTTAAGTGTCGTCACGGGAGCGGTAATCCGTCTCCTCGTGCGCACTTACCAAGTAGGAAGTAGTTTTCAGACTGATTTATATTTAATAGAATTAAATACAAATACCTATTTTTACCAATTAAAATGTTATCTCTATAGATA
>NC_090623.1:1080858-1087419 GCF_004359215.1 Bremia lactucae | reverse complement strand
ACCAGGCTTGCTTCGATAACAAATTCCGTTTGTTGCAGTCGACTTTAGGTAGCGCAGCACGCGAATGGCTGCATTCCAGTGTTCTTCACTCGGATTTTCCAAATGTCGGCTCAGTCGACCTACTGCAAATGCAATATCAGGTCTTGTGCCTGTCGCCACATATAGCAGTGATCCTACCAGATCGTATCGATCGATAGATCGATACGGTCGATTCTCCATTTTCGGGTCCTTTTCTCGCACTTAAGCATGACTTGACCTTCCACGCTTGGGTTGTAAACAACTTTCGCTCCGATTTGATTGAGCTTTACGACCATTCTGTCAATGCACGCATTTTGGCTGATCTTGAGCTTCCTTGTATGCTGTGTATAGTCCACCTCAATTCCAAGAATAAATCTGACATTGCCAAGCGTCTTTAACTTGAAATGACTTGCAAGTTCATCTGCAACTTTGTCAATTAAATTAGCAGAAGTACCTCCAATCAGCATATCATCGACATACAGTGTCATGTAAATCCACGAAAGGTTTCCATCGTGACGGACAAAGACGCATGGGTCAGAAACACATGGCACAAAACCCATGTTGCGAAACACCTTCGAAATTGTCTTGAACCACGTTGCAGCAGCCTGTTTTAATCCATACAAACTTCTGTTAAGCTTCAAAACTTGACCTGGGTCCATTTCGACACCCTGAGGCGTAGAAATGTATACATCTTCGCTCAAAACGCCATTTAGGAACGCAGTATCAACATCATACTGGTGAATTGTCATTCCATGATGACAACACACAGCCAGGAAGACGCGAATAGAATTCATGTTCGCAACCGGCGAATATGCTTCGTGGTAATCAACTCCATAGGTTTGACGATAACCCAACGCCACAAGTCGAGCTATGTACCGCTCAATATCACCATATTCGTTTCTTTGATTGCAAAAACCCATTTGGTTCCAATCACCTTTTTGTTTGGAGAATTCTCCACTACAGTCCATGTCTTTTTGTTATCCAGTGCCTTGATTTCGACCTTGATCGCATCACTCCACATCTTGGATTGAGGAGACGCCATTGCATCTTGGTATGTAGATGGAGTTTCGAGTGCTGCATTTGCTTGCTCATACTCAATTCGATATCTCTTTGAGGCCCGAGCTTCTGGCTCTTCACTGCGCGATGTACCATGTACAGTAGACGTCCTGACTGGAACCAAAGCTTGATCTTCATATTTCGATGATGGTAACGCGAGCGGGGCATTTTGGCCATCTAATTGAGATGATTCCACCATAGAGAAATCTGTGTGAACATCCAAGCCCCCCCTGGGCACAATGTCTCGAGTCGTATCCACATCCAAATCAGTTGGCTCCATGTAAACATCATCGATATCGAAAGCAGGATCAGACTCATGCTCAAATTCCTGGCGTGGAGTTATAGACTCAAATTCACTTGGAGGTGAAATGACTTGATCGTTGCCAGTCTGGTCTACAACCATCGGCTGTACGTCACGTTGAGTATTAGTAATTGGTAATTGAAAAACATCTCCATCGTCATCATTGTCATGATCCTCACGTGTAGTAACTCGAATATCACCATTCTGTCTATCTCCAATCACTTGCACATACTTGGACCTTGGCAACTCTTGTAAAGTCACTGATCGCGTGATTTCCAGGCGATCATACGCGATATCCCTTCACATTGTGTGAGTAACCCAAAAACATGCATCGATATGCCTTTTTGTCCAACTTTAGACGTTTTGGTTTTGCAATGTGTGCGTAACCTTTTGCACCAAACACTCGCATGTGCGACAGATCTGGCTTGGTTCCAAAACATACTTCAAACGGGGTCTTGGTTGGGTGAGAGGCGCACGTGACTCGATTAGTCACGTATACTGCAGTATTCATCGCTTCAGCCCACCATTTCTTTTCCACTTGCATATAATTTAGCATCGATCTTGCTCGTTCAGTCAGTGTTCGATTTAGTCTTTCAGCCATTCCATTTTGCTGTGGCGAATATGGTACTGAAGCTTGGTGCAATATTCCAGCTTTTCGACATACTTCGTCAAATCGCTTGTTAATGTACTCGCCTCCATTGTCGGTGCGAATACACTTGATCTAAGTTGTTCCTAATTTTTACTCTATTTGCTAGGTACTTACCTGGTTTTCCATCATCGACTTGTACTCGATGAATTTATCCACCACATTTGACTTGTGTGCAATATAGTACGCGACCACATAGCGTGAATAATCATCCAAAAATGTCACCACGAATCTTGCTCCTCCTTGCGACTTGGTCTCAATAGGTCCCATCACGTCGCTGTGAATAACTTGGAGCAGTGAAGTAGTCTTAAATTCATTGTACTTGGATTTCGGAAACGGCTTGACTGACGACTTGCCTGTCACACACCCTTCGCATATTTCGTCTTGATCATCATCAACATTAGGCGAATCTTGCATCTTAAATCCTCCAACACACTTGTCGAGGGTTTTCATTGCCTTCAATGGCAAGTGTCCTAGTCTTGCGTGCCATACACTTGAACTCATAGCTTTGGCTCCATCGCCAACATCTTCACTCGCATTTGCAAATTCCAATGTGTCACACTCCAACACAAACAATTTAGCCTTTTGGGCCACTTGAGTCACCACTTCTTGACCATTCCTGATCTCACACATTTTGTTCTGAAAAATGACATGGAGCCCTTTTGCAGACAATGCAGGAACTGAAAGGAGACGACGATCCAGCTCTGGAACGTACAACACGTCTTCAATACGTATTGATTTCTTGTTTTCAACATGACACGAATTATCCCAATTCCAGCAGCCAAAACTGTTTCTCCATTCGCAATCGAATTTCCAACAGACTTGTTAAGCGATCTAATTTCCACAAACTCATCTTGGTATGGGCACATATGACTACTCGCACCACTGTCGAGTAGCCAGCCTTCAGAGCTATGTTCACCCACAGTGAACGCTTGTTCAGAGCTATTCTTCTTGTCTGGATTCTTCCAGCAATCTTGTTTCTTGTGTCCATTTCTGCCGCATAGAAAACACGTCCCAGTAAACTTGTTTCTTGTTCCCTTCGACCGAAAACTCTTTCTCTTGAAATTTCTTGTAGCTTTCAATGCGATTTCGCTCTTCTCCTTTCGAGCAATGCCTTCGTATTCACGACGAAGCATCTCCTTGGCTTGGAACAAATCAATGTCCCTCGTGTTCTCGATAATCTTGACGATCTGATCGTATTCATCAGACAAGCTTCCAAGCAGAATCACGAGCCGCTCATCGTGCGCGAGCTCGTCACCGATGGCTTGCATTGACATACACAGCTCAACAAACTTGAGAAAGTGATCCATTACACTTCCTCCCTTCTGCATCTTGAACTCGTGCAATTGGCGACGCATCTGCACCCGATTATGAATGCTTCTCCGAAGAAAGAAGCTCTTCAAAATCCCCGACGCTTCTGCAGTTGTCTCTGCATTTCGAACCATAGACTGAAGACTTGGGTTGATCATCGTACAAACGTTTGCGAAGGCCTTCATATCGTTGATTTTCCATAAAAACGCGCTAGCGTCATCTTCACACGGTGCCTTCGTCGCGTCGATGTGCTCCAACAGCCCCTTCTTGGCGAGCTTCATTCGCGCGTCCCATACGAAGTAGTTGTCTTCGTTGAGAATATCGTTCACTCCCACCGTACTTGGGCTCATTACCAATTGATATATTATAGCAGAGAAGACAACTTGTAGTCAGGAAGTAAATTGGAAAGTATATTAGTCTTTAGAAAACTTACACATGTAATCAGCCACTCCTTTGTAGAAGCACTTCAGAGGTCTCATCTGAGTGGTTTCTTTCTTCATATAACCGATTGTTGTAGTTTCACTTTCTGTGTCCGTTGCAAAACGATTACGATCAAACGTCATCGTGACGTTTAAGCGCTCACAAAATGTCCAACATCAACACATGTTACTGCTTACAAATCGTGGCGATTTTCCACAGATGGTAATGGAAGATTCTCCCGCTTGATGACTGAAAGCTAGCTAATTAATCTTATCGTTTTAAGTAAAGAACAATTGAATTGGTGAGTGTGACTTGCAATTGCCCTCAACCTATTTAATTTTACTAAATGCTAAGTGACTGACCATTTCGGTCCGAATATTCTTTTTGCTTCCCTTGCTCACTACTGCAATTGCATTTAACCTTTTGAGCCACTCACTGCTAAAAGTGACTGCCCTGAACTCTGGACGTTGACGTTCACAACCGAAAACGAAGACGTTGCTATCCGGTAGTGCCATAAAAGCTGTCATCACGATCGTTTTGGCCAGCAGGTGACTAAAGATGCCCGTATTTAAAAACTCAAATTTGCACGGACGCCAATTGCTCACGCATGCCTTGCCATGACGATATAAAGTCTGGTAGACTGCCGTTGGGTCAGATACATCTAATATGTCATGGCGGCTTAGACCAGCCATTCAATTTTTCGTGCGTATGCTCAATTATCATTTGCGTGGATCTTGGTATCGATCAAGCATAGAATCAGTATGCAATACTCTAATATTAACTGGCTCGGGCACATCGAGAATTAATGTGACATTATTTCTCGCTATCGTAATTGCAATATTATACAAACAAGTATGAAATTCAAATGCTCTGAATTCTTGGTAAATATGTGGGCTCTTAAACACTCTTAAATGTAACAATTGAGAAGGATTGTAGCTATTGCTATTGAACTCCATCGCGAGGCACAACCCATTGGTGGAATACAGAATAACATGATTGCTGCCCAAGAGAGGGAATTAAATCGTATTTAATTTAAAAGAAAGATTCAAAGATTTAAACTGACAAGATTTGTTGTCGTCGAATATTGCATTGGGCTTTTTCACTTAATGAAGTACAGCAAAAGCCCTTCAACTTTTGATGTTAGCGAGCTATTACCTATAGCACTGTATGGTCATTCCACGGCACACAAAAATCAACAGTTATTCCTTTTCAATCGTCTATAGATCCCCCCAAATTAGATTTGGGAACCGATGTAGCCACCAGCTTAATTATCTATTTCTATTAATGAGTTGATAACTAGAATTCATATCGAGAAACTTTTTTGCAGGCCTTCCCAGCTTCAATAGTTAGAAAAGCTTCTCAATAACTGTGTAATTTCTTTGTTTAGTAGCAAGATGCTTTTTAAAAAAAAATTACGATCGAAAGCCGACAAACCTTGAACATAAGGAATTTGTGGCTTGCTTGCGCCCAAAGTGGGCTCAAAAAAGCCCACTAAGATTTGCCAATTTGAAAGGTAACTATGTGGGTTCAGACGGTCTATTTCCACGTGGTTTGGTATGTGCAAGATCTCTGGTAAATTCTGAGCCATGAGGTAAGCGCCGGGGGACCCGGGGGCTGATCATGGCCGGTTTCGGTAAGGGCTGGCGCCCCTATAGGTTCGTGCTCTAGTAACTCGATGCATGCATACAGCAGTGCTCCTTTGATTGAAGACGTGACATGCCGATGCTCCCGTTTTGCTATTGCTCGCAGGTGACAGATGCATGACGCCCAAAACGTTTGGGTGCTCCCAGGATTGGCGACTGTTGCAGCCCGGGAGATCACCTGTAGGCGGGCACGTCGTAATGCGGCCACGCTCTACTTAAGCACACACCCTAGCACAGCGAGGAAGCGGTTAAACCTGCTTCTCTTGCGTGCAGTGAGGTAGTTGTGGTGGGCGCGCAAGCGACCTCACCCAACACACTAAGAACTCTGGTAAAGTGTCGTCACGGGAGCGGTAATCCGTCTCCTCGTGCGCACTTACCAAGTAGGTAGTAATTTTCAGACTGATTTATATTTAATAGAATTAAATACAAATACCTATTTTTACCAATTAAAATGTTATCTCTATAGATATCATTTAATATGTATTGCGAGCGTATCTTTATAGATACCTCGCGTAACTGATGACGCTAGCCGTCATCATGGATGACGCTGGGCGTCATCCCTCCTAATGTGAATGCACCCATGTGCATCACATCCACAAGGGTTGGTCACAAATGTGCACCACACCCGAGTGTTGGGTCTAATTACTATTATTTAGTAATTGACCATCCCCTTAAGTACCAAATGTACTTAATGGGGACTGTGTAACATTAGGGCAACTCTAGCCCGTTACACCATCCCCCTCTTTAAGAACGAATTTACATTTTTAAATTCGACAGAGTAGAGAGAGGAACTGCGAGCAGCTTTACGCGCCGCTAGTTCACTCGATCACTCTCGCGCACGTGTTTCTATACACGGCGCCCAAGATGCCACCTAAAAGGGGCCACGTTGGTGGGTCGTCTGCGAAGACGCCCACACAACCTCGCACTAAGCGCACGCGCCGCGTTAATTCGCCGGCCGCGTCAAATGCCTTAGTCGGAACGCAGACAGCCACTGCGGCTGTCGCGTTAACAGGGCTAAAGGATCCATCCCACTTTAACAGTGAGGATGTTGATCCGTCGCTCATTGTCGACTACAATGAGTCGACACCGTTGCCGTCACCTCATAGTAGTGATGCGGACAACGAGCTCATGAGGAGTGATGATGCGGCATTATTGCCCATCCAAAC
>NC_090623.1:1029699-1046195 GCF_004359215.1 Bremia lactucae | reverse complement strand
GCGGCGGAATCAGTCACTCGAACCAATGTGTTGTTTGCCGTGCGCCACGATTGATCACAATCTACCACATTCTTGAGCATCATCGCAACTTACACATGTGCACTCGACCTGCAGTCCAAAAACCACGAGTCGGAGTCAGCATTTGCACCAGTCCACCGCCGCGTTTTCACCACGCCTTTGCTTGGGGCACTTGGCTTTGATGTGGCCAGTCTCACCGTAGCCAAAACTTGTACGTGTCTCGGCACTTTTAACCCGTGCGACATATCTGCCTCCGCGCTCGACTTAATCTCTTGGAGAGCCGTAGGGCATTGACCTGCTTGCTCGCGGCTTGTTGTCCAGCTCGGCCGCTTCCCCCTTCTACTTTCGGCTCGAAATTCTGCTTCCGAAGTCTATTGCAAATGCGACAAGCTCAGCTTGTAGGGGCACCCTTTGCTAGTACTGATATCAGTACTAGTCAACCTACACCAATTACCGTGAAGGTGCAGCGCCTCGACTACTTGTGCAGAGAAAGGTTTTAAGTAGCTAGGAAGTCCTAGATGTATTCATAGTAGTCTGCATGGTCGTGGGATGGATGTGCAAAGAACAGAAATGTGTCGCACTGTCAACAATGGAAGCCGAGTTTCGGCGACTTCTTAAACACCGACTGAGATGATGGGCATCGTAGAATTGCTAAAGGAAATCGGCGTGCCATTCTAGTCAGGCTCAAATTTTCACATTAACAATTGAGCAGCTATTGCTCAGATCAACGGCGAGAACACGTCAGGGCAAGCGATACAATTTATATGATCTGGATAGAAGTAAATGCTGGAGGTTAAGTACTGCAAATCCAAGAAAATGCGTGCGGATATCCTGACCAAAACCCTCCGAAAGCTCCCACTCAGCGAGCTGCGTGGACTGATGATGCTTTGTAAATAAGCACGCCCACGCGGGAAGGAGTGTCAAAACAGTGTAGGCGGGCACGTCGTAATGCGGCCACGCTCTACTTAGACCCACACGCTAGCACAGCGAGGAAGCGGTTTAACCAGCTTCTCTTGCGTGCAGTGAGGTGGCGCGTTAGCGACCTCACCCAACGCACTAAGTACTCTTGTTAAGTGTCGTCACGGGAGCGGTAATCCGGCTCCTCCTGCGCACTTATCAAATAGGAAGTAGTTTTCAGACTGATTTATATTTAATAGAATTAAATATAAATTTTTATTTTTACCGACTAAAATGTCATCTCAATAGATAACACTTAATATGTATTGCGAGCGTATCTTTCTAGATACCTTGCGTAACGGATGACGCTGGGCGTCATCCCTGTTAATGTGAATGGACCCATGTGCATCACGTACACAAGGGTTGTTCACAAATATGGACCACACCCAAGTGGTGGGTCTAATTACTTTTTTTGAGCAATTGACCATCCTTTTAAGTACAGAAAGTGTGCTTAACGGGGACTGTGTAACATTAGGGCAACTTAAGTCTGTTACAAACAGCGCGACTACTGATTAGACAGTCGACATTTAAGTTCAAAATAAACTAAAATTGATCAAAAAGGCTCAAATGCTCGATTTTCATCGTAATTTACAGATGAACTCCGTCCTCCAGTAAATCTGCCATTCGCCAACATGGTCGTGCTCGTTCAGGTGTTATGCGTCGATTCCGTCGAGACTTCTCCAAGCCTTCTCCTTTCCACTGAATCCCACCGGTATATGCCGTCAAGACTTGATTCTACACAATATCATATCTCTAACTCTTGCGTGCTGTCCAGTTTTCTATTTAACGTTGGCGATGGGATACAACGCCTGTGTATGGAGCACCACGTGCGTCTTGCGAAGCTAAAGCACATTTTTTTAACAGAACTCCGGTCTTCAACTCTAGGCGGTGTACCCGGTATGTGTCTAACCATTTCGGACACTGGCAAAGAAGGGGTACACGTCCATGGTCCACCTCAGACCAACAATTACCTCCAAGCAATGCGCCATTTCTTCTTTCGTCCGGATTTTCAACTCCAAGCATCCGACGTGCATTACGACAAGAAGACGATGATTCAAAGTTGTTTTGAAGACCCTGAAGTGCAAGTGTTTGCTGTCGCGACTCGTCAGCCTTTTCTTGGTGTTAAACGAAAGCTTTCGGATAATCTTCATTCGTCGATTGACCAAGTCGAATGTCGGCACGTGAGTGTGACGTACGTTATTGAAACCAAGCCACAACGAGGCAAATTTCTTGTAGAAAAAGCCCTGGCATTGGGTGTGCCAAGAGGAAAATTGTTTGGTCAATTGCATCAAGGGAAGGACGTGACACTCGACAGTGGCGTCGTTGTTAAGTCAAGCGATTGTGTCTTACCGTCCATGCCAGCGATAGCGTGTCTCATCGTGAGTTGTCCGACTTTGGCGCACGTGGACGCGCTTATAACTACCACGGGATTCGATCGATATCGAGCCGTCGACGACAAACCAGCACAAGTTCCGGTCCATGTCGTTTTTCATCTCGCTCGAATTGACGTGCTCCAAGAGCCACGCTACGCAGCGTGGACACGATCATTTGGCGCGCAGTCACGTCACGTCCTGCTTTGCCACGATGCCTGTGCCCAAAAGACAGTCCACCGTGCTTCTGCGAAGCTCCAAGCCCAGCTTCATGTCGTTTTTCCAACTATCTTTCCGTCCAATGAAGCGCATGAATTGCAAGATAGTAAAACTCCATTTTCGCGTCTTGTGCCACAAACGCCCGTGTTAGAACTTACGAATTCGTCGCGTGACGACACGGAAGCGGCTATGGTGGTGCTAGGGGAGAGCATGCTCAAGTTTATTCTTTCGCCTGTGGCTCGTCGTGGCTTTGATGCATCGAGTTGCTTGCCGCGACTGGACTTTAAAGAGATTCGACAGACGATGAAAGCTTCAATCGAGAGTCTCACGGATAAAGTACCTCAAGAGGATCCTACGATCCTCAATGGTCGGATTACGTTCTTAGGTACAGGCTGTGCGATTCCGTCGCGGTATCGCAATGTCACGGGGATGTACCTTGAGCTACCCACGGACGCATCCGATGGCTCGAGATGGGCGGGATTGATGCTCGATTGTGGCGAAGGGAGCGTTGGACAGCTCTATCGCTACGCTCAAGGCAACAAGCAACGTTTTCAACAACTTATTGATCGACTTCAGTGCGTCTGGATCTCTCATAACCACGCCGATCACCATCTTGGCTTACTTCGGCTCTTGGACTGTCGGACGCCTTTGGTAGAACCATTGCTAGTGCTCGGACCGTCCCCGCTTCGATTGTGGTTGGATGAATACGCAGACGTGGACACGACAATCAATGGCAAGTATACATTTGTCGAGAATTACTGCTTTGACCAGGCGGCGAGTCATCGCTACATGGACGTCGACACGCACGTGGAAGCAGCACGCGCGAAAGCGCGGTTGAAAGAGATTTTTCACATTGCCCAGCTCGAGTGTGTGGCAGTTAAGCACGCGCAACAGTCGTACGCTGTGGTGGTGACGTTTGAAGACGGTAATAAACTCGCGTTCTCGGGCGATTGCCGTCCCAGTCGAAAACTCGCGGAGAAAGCTTACGACGCATTCTTGCTCGTTCACGAAGCGACATTTGAAGACGAATTACTCACCGAAGCCAAGGAAAAAGCGCACTGTACCGTGCAAGAGGCCATTCAAGTCGGTCGAGAAGCAAACGTTCGTCATTTAGTGCTCACGCATTTCAGTCAAAGGTATCCCAAGATGGCTGTGGCCAAACAAGACCGTATTCAAGTACTCACGGCGGTCGATCTGCTGTCGTTACGATTTCAAGAGCTTACTCAGCCACACCTTATGGACGTATGCGCCAAGGTATTGACGCTTAAAGACGACGATCCACAACTCGGAGCTGAGGCGTAATTATTGATACGACAAGACACGATAAGTAACGAAACAACAGCTTGTGGTATTTGTAATCTGTGTCGTTCAACATTGCTGCGTTAAAAGCACTACCTTAGACATGCTGGACTCGTGAGAGCATTCCATCGACGACACCGTCTCGCGAGTATTCCCGCAAGACGGCTGGAATTGACGTTGGCGGGATCATTCCGAGCTCCGTGACGACCATCGACACGTATTCAATTGGCGTTACATCGTACACGAGATTCAAGAGCTTGAGATCTGCGAGATCTCGCCAGTCTGATAGAACGTGGCCCCTTGACGTCGTGTTCGTAGTGCGACGGCGCTTGTCAATGCAGTACGACGACACGAGCTCGTCCGAGTCGCCAAGTTCATTGTGTGTAATCGCATCGAGTTGGACACGATCCGAGAACTTGTACGTTTCACAGCAAAAGAGCACCGGGACGTTTGCTTCGTGAGCCGTCATGGCCACTAATGCCGTGCCGACGCGAGCCACCGCGACGCCATTGCTCATAAAGGCGGCAGCTCCAAGAATTACTTTTGTGACTTCGCGCATAATGTACGACAGCGCATGAATCTGCAAGTACGTGCACTGAAGTCCAGCACGCGCAAGAACGTTCACGAGTTTCCGACCTTCATAGTGTGGACGCGAGTCCACAACAATCACCCGTAACGTCGCGATTAATTCACGGGAAGCCGTCGCGATCTCCAAGAGCAATGCTTCGACGGCATTTGATCGGGCGTACGTCAACAACACATCTCCTGGACTTACAATTGTTCGCAAGTTCTTGACAATGGCACGAGATGCGAGCAAAATGCGACTTTGAACGTACTCGTCCATTTCGTCACGAATTCGGCGCTTTGCGTCCTCGTCACTAAGCTCGGACGGCGTCGATCCAATCACGCGACGGAGCCAACGAATGGCATTCCCCATACCAATTCCATGTGGACGACAGTCAATTAAATATTGAATCAAAGGCCGCAACCGTTTGTCCAAATCTCGTCGCAATTGCGTCTCTGGAGGCGTCACGTAGTCGTCAATTACTTGCGTAAATGCTTGAATCATGGCAATACACCGCGCATTACTGCCAACAATCCGTCCTTCGGCGTACTTTAAACCCAATGCGAGCACCGCGGCATGCACGTCTTCTTTTGTGGAAAACCCAACGTTTAACGACAAGGAACTCTCCCGTTCATACTGGGGCAAATGCGAAAACATTTCCACTTGTTTCTGAGCTTGCGTTCGCACGACAACCGCGGCTTTTAAACGTCTTGCCATCTTTTTAGCATCATCGTACTGCAATCGCGCGTTGGTGGGCATTAAAGTCGACACTCCAATCACTTCTAGCTTTTTACACTTGGTCGATTCGTTCTTTTGCTGCTGCGCTTCTTGATGCGCTCGACGCTCGGCTTTGCTGCGTTTTTCACGCTTCGGAATGCCACCGGCTTTCGCAAATGCTTCTGCCGCGTGTTTCTTTCGCTCGGCTTTCGTTAACGGCTTGATCGTGTCGTTAAGAGAGAGAGTTTCGACTGCGTCTTCGAGAGGTGACCATCCTTCGAGCTTGCCTCTGAGAAGCAATACATATCTATCAATTCAGGGGTTGTGATTACAAGTGAGAGGGTGGCATTACGTACTCATACGGTGCTTTGCTTTTACTACGTTTCTTTTGATTTTGATCGTCAAGGAGTGACTCTAGCGAAAAGGAGTGTTAGTTCATGAAGCATTGACGTGAAAGAAAGACGCACCGAGGTGCTTAAGGTCCGCGCCAGGCTCGAGAACAGGTGATGATCGACCGTCGGCCATCGATTGCAGCGGTATATTTCGAATACTTAGCGGAGGAATTATCGGTAGGCTACCGGTTAATACAAGCCCCTTTTTCTTCTTCTCTTTCTATTTTCTCGGTGTACCACATAATTCAAGTTTTGGCGCGAACACATTATTAACCCAAGCGCCTCGTGGAGTCCACGTGTCCACTTCCCACGCGCTTCCTGTGCTCGCCAGTCGTGTCTAGACTAGCAACGTCTAGTCTTATATTGCTCGCCGTATTTTTCGCTTTATCTTTGACCTTTTGGAATCCTCTCGTGTACCCGTAAGCCTTAGAAACGCCACCAAATATAAGCTCGTCGAAGCTTCCTAGCAGCAGCATGACAACCTCCACACGGGATTTACGAAAGATTCCCTCGCCATCCTTCGTATCCCCACCGCCTGCATCAAAGCCACTAAAAGCTCTCACACTTGGCAGTCAGCCAACACGGAAGCTCAAGTCCACGAAGCCAATGACACACGAACAGACTCAAAAGCTCCACCACAAGGCCAAACTCTCCTCCCGATCCACTCGCATCCTCGAAGATATTTCCAATACCAGCCACTGTGCAAACTTTTTCCGATCCGATCCAACCCGGAAACTCGACTTTTGCACTCCAAGTAAACCGAAAACAAAGCGTGTCAATGATCCCATTGAAACCTCGAGCAGCTCTTCTTGTAACAGTAGCTCCGACGACGATTCCAATTACTCGAGCGACGATACTCAAGCCATTTTGAACGCCACATCAAGTGATACTCGACGTATACATCAAAAATCTTCGCCTCTCGTTGCTACGAATGCTTTCGCTCCAGGACTTGAGTACCATTTCGCGGTTTCGTCCACAGTCTCCTCCGTTGCTATTGCTCCAAACGGCAAATTCTTAGTCGTTGGGTTTTACAATGGAATGATTTCTCTCTACCCGTTGACTCACGATGCCGTGACGTTCCGTCAAGGAGTGCTAGTAGATCAAATCATGCCACGAGGTATGTATACGCAGATTATGGTAACCGTTGCGATTCCACAAGATGGGAAGTTTATCTTTGCAGGCGTCTACCGTGGCTCGACGGACATTCGAGCGTTTGAAGTCGATAGTATCGAGCTCCCTACGTCAAACGACATGCTTTCATATCGCTCCGACGACGATAACATTAGTACTTTTGGAATTCCGACAGCAACTGTGATTTCCCACACGTTTTCCGACGCAAAGCTCAAAGGGTTTGCTGCAGTAACGAGTGTCACTGTAAATCGTTTGAGCCACTATCACACTGAATATCGACTTCTCTGTGGTCTCGGGATTAAGAATATTCATCTTTGGCGGTTCTATCAGCAATCGACCGCTCCTTTTAAATGGACGTGGGAGTGCATCTTTGATAAGCAAACGAATGGCATTTCATTGGAATTCATGACATTCCATCCGACACTGGAAAATCAAATTCTATCCAAGTCGGAGCATCAAAATGTTCGGATTTGGTACTTGAAAGAAGAGTACAAGGCACTGGAAAATACCGTCACGGTCTCGAAAACATCGCACATGGACGTGAAGCAAACGACGGATATTCTTGCGATCTATGGCAATTATGCATACGGAGGCACGGAGTCGCTTGTCGTCGTCGACCTTTTATCGGCAAGTCGTATGGAATTGGATTTACCGCTCACGAGCAGTGAGTTACGTGCGCAGGAGGAGGCTTTACTCGTGTCAAGACGTGAAAAATCGCTACGAGCGCGGCATCCCCGCATGAATCGACGACGAGGGATCGAAGACATGAATGGTCCACGTCATATGCGAAGTGTGAGCAAATTGGCAAGCCACGACATGGCGCCATTTACAGTCGGAAGATGCAGCGACGGCAGTGTGTTTTACCATCAAATAAAGCCCGAGACGGGTCTAGCGACTCCACTTGAGCATATTGAAGGCTATGAACAATTCTTTGAAGATCCGTCGCTGGATTTTCAAGCGCAATACTCGGATCTAACACGAGTGAATACGAATGGGTTGTTAGCAGTACTGCCACTGCCAGAGACGGACAAGGAGGAATGGATGATTGTTGCCGCGAATCAAAACGAATTAGTTGTTCGTAGTTTGAATGCGTTTTTACATTGCAAAGAGACGAAGAAGGAGGTTTTGCAGAGCGACTCGAAGTACGTTGTGCGTAGTGATCTAAAGAGAGAAGATAGCGCTTTTGTTGGCAGCAGCGACGTACAAGCGTGTGGTGCGACACATTGTACGCACCAGTACTCTAAAAAAGCTGACAAATTGTCTCTTAAACGCCGTCGATACGAGCGTGCAAGTACGATAAACGACACTCGTTGTACGCGCCAATCAAGTCGCTGCGTCGCAATGGTTGAAAGCTCGCACGAGTCAAGGAACGCGAGTTTCAAACAGGTCAAGAAGGTTCATGTGATTGAAGAAAAGATGGCAGCAGTGACGACACCAAAACGTACTATGCTGTCAACTAGTGCCGCGTCTCCAGTCGTTTCGATCTCGTCATCGTCAAGTTCTTCGAATCCTTCAACGCCCGTGGAGCAACGAAAGCACGCAACGAAAGACTTCACGGCATTGCAAGAACTCTCGTGGACATTATCGCCTCAAAAGCACAACATGGTCACGGACAGAGTTACTCTGAGTGATACGCAAGCGAGTCCGCAAGCTCAATTAGTTGATAAGTTGGAGAAGCGTCTTGATTGTAGCCAATATGCGCTCAAAAAGCACGATGTTTTTAAGAAGGAAAGCAAGAATACAGCGCAATCGATTGCGCTAGTCGATGATGCCAACTTGCCAAAGCAATTGGAGTCTGCGATTGAAAGCGTGTCGTTGTTTCAAAGTGACAAAGACTCCCTTTTGACAGCAGTTATGTATCAGTACGGCACACGTGCGTCAAGCAGCACCGAAGCTGAATTACCCGAGTCGGATGGCTTGGAAATGGACATTGTTGCAATGGAACAGAGTCATTTGTTGCTGCAATTTGCTCACGAGAATGAGCGATTAAAACAAAATTTCTCAAACGATCGGGCACGACTTTACAAGCAAGTAGACTGTACTTGTGCATTGCATTCAAAGAAAACCACGACGCATGCCATGAATTGGCGTCGTGGCGTCGCGCATCAGTATCATAAACGCCAGCACCTCGCTCGACGACATCAAAAGCAGCTCGCCGCCAAGTTCCACGAGCTTCGTGCCAGCTACGCGATCCAGATTCAAGAGCTTCTAGCCCTTCAGCAAATGCAAGCCAAGGCATTATGGGCGCGTCAACAATTTAATCACTTGTATCGACGGCTTTCTCGACCACAAACTCCCTTAGGAAGTGCTTCTCCACTGTTTTTGTCGACTTTGCCCAATCACTTCGTAGAAGCCACCACGCTTTCCTCGTCGACTTTGTTTGCGGAAATCTTTTCACCGAATTAAAATATCTAAAATTACGTATATATATTTAGTGCTATTTAGACGGGTTACGTTTACCGCATCAGATTTTAGATTTTAAACAATATATATATTGCGATTTTAGATTTTTAACAATATATATTGCGATTCTAAAGCTTCCTACGAAAAACAACGAGGTAAGGGACGGATCCCTCATCGTCCTCCCATGTTTCGACGTCTTGCCATTTCGTCAACCCGTGCGAGCGTGGTGAGGTACCAATCGCAGACAGCATCGGTCTCCATGACAGTGCCAGGTTTGTCCACGGACGTCCGCCACGATTGGACCACGGACGAGATCCATGCAATTTACAACCAGCCGCTCCTGGAGCTCGTGTTTCAAGCGGCAACAGTCCATCGCATGCACTTTGATCCGACCGAGGTGCAACAATGTACCCTTTTATCAATCAAAACCGGAGGCTGTACCGAGGATTGCAAGTACTGTTCCCAATCGTCGCATCACAAGACGTTTGTCAAGCCCGAGCCAACGAAAAAAATTGACGAAGTTCTCGAGATGGCACGTCGTGCTAAAGCAGCGGGGAGTACACGCTTTTGTATGGGCTCCGCATGGCGTGAAGTCGGTCGAAAGAATGCGTTTAAACACGTGCTCGACATGGTGCGTCAAGTAAAGAGTCTCGATCTAGAAGTTTGCTGTACCCTCGGGATGCTAACTTCCGAACAAGCTCTACAACTCAAGGAAGCTGGCCTTTCGGCGTATAATCATAACCTCGATACAAGTCGCGAACATTACGCCAAGGTGATTACCACGCGGACGTATGACGATCGTCTCGAGACGATTGCCAACGTACGGAATGCAGGCATTTCTGTCTGTTGCGGTGGGATTCTTGGTCTTGGGGAAGACACGATTGATCGTGTAGGGCTCTTGCATACACTTGCGACGATGGAGAAACACCCCGAGTCCGTGCCCGTAAATGCGCTTGTATCGGTGAAAGGGACGCCGTTGTATGACGAAGAGATCCCTCCCGTTACAGCATCCGAGATGGCACGGATGATTGCAACTGCGCGGATCCTCATGCCGAAAACCATGGTCCGTCTAAGTGCCGGACGCATGTCGTTTACGGACGCTGAGCAAGGGCTCATGTTCCTCGCAGGGGCGAATTCAATTTTTAATGGTGACACGCTCTTAACGACAGCGAACCCTGCGTTTGAACACGACAAGAAACTGTTTCAAAGCTTGGGGTTGAAAGGCAAGCCAGCATTTAGCGCCCACAAGGCTTCGCCATATCTTGTGAAAGTCACGCACGCGGCTGCTACGGAGGCTGTAGCGTAAGTTGTAACGAAGACATGGAAGACGGGCAAGAAGGAATCAAGTGGGGGAAAGGTTCAATACGTTTGCTTTGTTTTTTTTACGCGGGACTTGGGGATTTTGGCGCCAGACCGTTTTTTTGAAATGGTTAAATCGGCGATTAAAACCTCTTTCTTGTTTTTTTCGTTCGTTTCATTTTTGTGGTTTCTACTGTCCTCATTCTTTAGAGTGTCAAAGTCGTCCTTAGGGTAGAGATCGGCAAAGTCGTCGCACTCTTGATCTTGCGTGGCGTTTATCGACTCTGCGCGTTCGGTTTCCTCTTCTCGATCTGAGTGCTTCTCGTCGTCTGAATACAAGACCTTTCCGTGCTCGAGCTCAAAGGCATCAGCATCAAACTCTTCCTTGCTCTGCATCTCGTCATCACCGCTTGTTGTGACTTTAATCTTGACATGCGGTTTCAAGCGTTTGTAGCGCTTGCCTTGCACGTGTTTCTCCAATTCGAACGGGATGCGGTTTAACACAGTACCAGTAACGTTGCAATATAGCTGCTTTGGCAATTTGCGGTGAGGCACGATATAAGGCTCGTACTGCGAGTAGTCGTGATTGTACCAGTCACGGGCTTTGACAAATTTCTTTGACTTAAGGTGCTGCTCGATAACATCGACGCACGGTACCAATTCATGCTGCGTGATCTCGCACTTGATACGGAGGTGCTTGCTATCACCCTTGCTTGATTCTACCACCTTTAAAAACTCATGCTGGTCCAGGAGATGCTGCACATCTGGCGGTGCCGCCATGAGCTATTGTTGGCCAGCCAGCGTTTTTTGCAATTCAATAAAAAAAAGGATTTAAATTTTATACACTCGGTCGATTTCTTAATTTTGGCGAAAACTATTTAACTTCCGTCAACGATTGCTGAAAAATGGCAGCTCGAGCTTTTTTAAATTATGATAAAACAGAAAGACAGCCGCAGGCATTAATACTAGGGTCACCGACAAACTACTACGGTCACAGACATGACCACAATTTTGCCGACTCCACAATTTTTACTGTTGAAGTTATCATAATTATAAAAATGGCCAATGAATGCCAATGGTCGTATCGGATCTTGCCTCCTGAAACTTAAGCATGCTAGTTTATGACATGGGCTCCTTTTTAGAAGTGGTTCAGGATTAATTACTGCTTCACTGGGTCACATCATATAAAAGAGGACAGAGATCCTGATCACAAACGACACAATTACATCTATGTACACATCGAATAACTACAAAGACAAGCAGAACATTACATCCAGAATAAACTGGTCTTACCATATTACATTAAAGCAAACACTCTAACAAATAGGCAGCAGAGTCGGGACCACCCATTTCTATCGCAAATTTGTACATTTCAACATGAATCGGTCTAGATATCCATAACACTCTCAGCAGGCATGGACATAGAGCAGCAGCAGAACGAATGAGTTTTGTCATCACACTGAGCATATAGATCTGCCAGCAAAATTTGAAAACATGAAGCACTTCCGATAATATTGCAATCTTACAGAAGTAAAGAGCTGGGTTTGTTGACATTTTCGAAGTGGTAAGATCGGCACCTCTCGAACAAGCGCACATATATCTGAGGCAGAATAGCTAAAGATGTTGTTATTGATGTTCAGGTAGCGTCTCGATCAGCAGAGTAAACCAGTAAGATACCAGTTAGGTACCGGTAATGACGTCATGTGATGACGTCACAAGCTTCTAGAAGGTTCTATGAACTATGATTGGCTAGAAGTAATGATTGGCTTAGAGGTAGCAATAAGTTTGCGAACTAAGGACCTCAATATATTTACTTTGCATTTTGCATCGTACTATATAAGTGCCCTTTTCTTTAGGTTATGAGCCCAAGCTCGTTCAACTCTGCCTCCACCGCCATCAACTCTGCATCTGCTGCCATGGAATCGACATTGACCCGAATCAACAAATTCGATGGGACCAATTTTCATGCGTGGAAGTTCAAGATGCAGATGGTGCTCGAAGAGCGTGACCTATGGGAGGTCGTCTGCGGTGAAGTCAAGTTCGAGGACTGCAAATCGGCCCAGGATCAGTCGTCGTACAAACGGAAGTCTCGCAAGGCGATGGCTGCGATTTGTCTGTCGATGGAAGACTCGCAGCTGCCGTTGGTTAGCTCGGCTAGTGGGGCATTTGATGCATGGTCAAAGCTAGAAGATCACTTTGAGAAGAAGAGCCTCGCGAACAAGATCTTTCTTCGTCGACGTTTCTTTACGGCTATGATGGAGGAAGCTGATGATGTGCTCTCGCATATTAATAAGCTCAAGACACTAGCGGAACAACTCGACGCAGTCGACGCTCCGGTCAGTGAAGATGACTTGGTGATCACGCTTCTTGGGAGTCTAAGCGAATTGTATCAGCTTCTAATTACGGCGTTGGAGTCGCGTGCCGACACGCTGACATGGGAACCCGTAACGTCTCGGCTACTCCACGAGGATATGAAGCGCAAGGAGCAAGGCGGCGACGGAGCCGTAGTTGGCCAACGTTCGTGACAAGTGATAAGAAGCGCAATGGACGGCCAGCGAAGAAGACTGGCGCGTGTAACTATTGCGGCAAAACAGGTCATTGGATTGCGGCATGTCCCTCGCGCATTCAAGACAAGAACCACAACAACAACTCTCGACAGCGTTTTCAGCGGGCTAACGTTGTGCGAGATGAGGACCATGACGAGTATCTGTTTTCGGTCGGAGAAGCTCAAGAGTCGTCCGTGTTGCTAATCGATTCTTGTGCGACTCAGCATATGTCGCACACCAAAACGTTCATGAGAAATTACAAGAAGGTTGACTCTGTAAGCGTGCATCTCGCGGACGGTGGCATTGTTCAAGCGGTTGGCGTTGGCGACATCGTGATATCTATGCCTTCTCCAAGAGGAATGAAGAAAGGTGTACTCAAGGGCGTATGGCATATACCTAAGCTGAGTTGCAACCTGTTCTCTGTTGGCCGATTCACCAAGGACGTTGCACCCGTCACTTTCGACAGCAAGTATAGCTCTGTGCTGCTTAAAGAAAACAAGTGGACGATCGGCATTCGTGTCGGAAAAGGTTTATTCAAGTGAAATCTGTCTCCAGTACCGGTTGAGACGGTGAACATGGCAAGCGAGTCTCAAAGCTCGACCATTTCCAAGTCGTATCTTTGGCATCTTCGACTTAGCCATATTGGTTACAGCGGACTAGAAGCCATCGTTAACAAAAACCTTGCTACTGGGATCGACATTCGGTCTATCAAGCAGTGGGAGCTATGTGGAGGCTGTGCTTTAGGCAAACAAACTCGCGTCAAGTTTCAATCAGCTTCAACGGATCGTACAAAAGACCCTTTCAAAGTTGTCCACAGTGATGTGTGCGGGCCGATGAGGGCTCCAACTTTCGGTGGAATGAAGTAATTTGTTACTTTCATCGATGATAAATCTCGGCACTGCGCGGTATACCTTATGCGCAACAAGTCCGAAGTTTTCAGCAAGTTTGCTCCCTTTGTGAATATGGCCGAGAACAAGACTGACAGTCGTATAAAGGTGCTTCGGAGTGACAACGGGGGCGAGTACAAGTCAGCCAAGTTTGTCAGATTTTGTGCTGATCGGGGTATCATCCAGAAGTTTACGCCTCCGTATACCCCTGAACTTAACGGAGTGGCTGAGAGGATGAACCGCACACTAGTCGAATGTGCACGGTGTATGCTTGAGCATGCTAGTTTGGCCAAGAAGTATTGGGGTGAGGCAGTTATGACAGCAGCGTTTCTTCGTAATCGGCTGCCAACTCGTGCTCACTTGTCGCTCAAGACTCCTTACGAGGAATGGACGAAGAAAAAGCCGATACTCGCAAATGTCAAGGTGTTTGGCTGCCATGCAAACTGGTTACCCTTTTCTTTAAAAATATTTCAGCAAGGTGCACGTTCCCAAGGAAAAGTATTTGAAGCTGGATCGTTTTCTCGGGTATTCCGAACATGAGAAGGCATACCGTTTTGAGGACTTATCGTCGGGCCGGGTCAATATTAGTCGTGACGCCAAGTTTATGGAAGACACTTTTGCCAGTGGAAAATGTGGCCAAGCTCTCGATTCGGTAACCGAATTTTAAGATGGAAACGACGATACAGACAATCAAGACGACGATGAAGATATGCCAGATCAGTCGTCCGAGAATATGGCGAGCTGCGAAGAAACGCAATTGCCACAAGAACAATAATACGAGCGGCCAAATGAGTTTGTGCCAGGATCCAGACGCTATCTGAGGACGCAATCGCTTGAAAGTTTGTCACGTCCGCCAAGCTCAAAACGCCATGGACGCATAAGCTTTACAAATGGTACACCAACAAGACCATCACAGAGACCGGAAGGATCGCTCAAAGACATGTCGGCCTTACTTACGTCAATCAAAGAAGAAGAATTGAACTGTGCGTACGTCGTGGATTCAGTGGGAGAAGTGCCGACATCGTTCAAGTCAGCTATGGAATTCAGCGACGCAAGCAAATGGAAGGAAGCGTGTTAATCTGAGTTCGGGTCGCTTATCAAGAACAAGACATGGTAGCTTGGTTTCTACCAAGTAGTCGAAAAGCAATCAGCAGCAAGTGGGTTTTCAAGGTCAGAGAAACTGCTGAAGGACTCATCGAGCGATACAAGGCTCGACTTGTTGCTAAAGGTTTCCCGAAGAAGTACGGCGTCGACTTTGAAGAGACATTTGCGCCTGTTGCCAAATTCCCCTCGATTCGAATCATACTCAGCATTGCGGCTCGGCGGGGTCTTATTTTGCATCAAATGGAAGTCAAGACGGTCATCTAGACGAAGAGATTTACATGAAGCAGCCTGATGGTTTCGTCAGCCCCGATTATTCCGATCATGTATGCAAACTCAAGCGCGCGCTTTATGGACTATAGCAGTCTCCTAGGATGTGGAACCAGACTATCGACGATCTCATGCACCTGACTGGATTTACAAAGTGTGAAATGGATCACTGTGTTTACGTCAAGCGCAACAAGTCGGCTATAATATTTGTGGTTATCTACGTCGATGATCTTATTCTCGCGTGCAGCGACACGGTATTACTTCATGATACCAAGAAGGCTTTAAGCAAGCGGTTCGAGATGTCCGACCTGGATGAGCTCAAATTTTGTCTCGGCATGCCAGTTGAGCGAGATGGCGAGACAGGCGATGTGTCAATGCGCCAAACTAAGTTTTTGCAGTCGATTCTGATCAAGTACGGCATGCAAGATTGCAAGCCTGTATAGACACCTCAAGACACTGGACTAAAGCTTACCAAGGCGAGGTGCGAAAACGGCTGCAAACATCACGAGACCATGACGAATGTTTCGTACCGCAGTGCTGTTGGTGTTTTAATGTATTTGATGGTTGGTACTCGTCCGGACCTTGCTGCAGCTGTGGGATCTCTGAGTCAATTTGCTGCCGATCCGTGTCCAACTCACTAGCAAGATCTAAAGCGTATATTCCGGTACCTGCAAGCAACTTTAACACATATACTCAGGTTTTCAGGGTCTGGTTGTGGAATAATGGAGAGCTATTCGGATGCGGACTGGGCAGGTGATATTGAAACAAGAAGAAGTACCAGCGGGTACGTGTTTGTGCTTAACGGTGGCTGCATCAGCTAGCGCAGCAAGAAACAACGGGCGGTTGCAATATCTTCTTTAGAAGCTGAGTATATGGCGCTATCAGAAGCCACACAAGAAGCTGTGTGGCTTAAGGCTTTCAAGCGCGAGCTCGGCGAAGACTTGAGTGTAAATGCGTTAAAGGTGTACGAAGATAATCAAGGGGCAATCGCGTTGGCAAAGAATCCTGAGTTCCACAAGCGCACCAAGCACATTGATATTCGATACCATTTCGTACGTGAAAAGGTCGAAGATGGTCATGTGGTGATTGAGTATTGCCCGACGCTCGACATGTTGGCAGACTTAATGACCAAGCCACTTCCTGCAGTTCAGTTCGGCGCACTTCGATCCAAGCTCGGCATTCAAGCTTCAGTTGCTATCGAGTCGAGAGGAAGTGATGTTCAGGTAGCATCTCGATCAGCAGAGCAAACCGGTAAAATACCAGTTTAATTCCAATTAGGTACCGATAATGACGTCATTTAGTGACGTCACAAGCTTCTAGAA
>NC_090623.1:1023845-1029599 GCF_004359215.1 Bremia lactucae | reverse complement strand
TATTAATATCACTCATTGCATTAATTATACATACCATTTTATTAATAGATAATACCGCCGTACCCATCAGTTTTTCTGCTATTGCTTTGAAAATGTCATCGCTTAGCTCGTTCCCTGTGTCGCCTAAATGAATGCCTAACATAACTTGCGTGCATCGACTTTAGGAAGTGGAATGTAATCCGCATTTCAAATCTGTAAGTATTTATAACCAGCTGAAATCACATTTATGATCAAATACACAAAATACTACCGCCGTCTGAGTGGTAGATCAAGTTCCCGTAGTACATTCGTTGCGCCGAGCACCAAAACACCGTCATGATTGCTGCCCATGCTTTGCATCTGAATCATAATTTCATTTTTTTTACTCGGTGCATCGAATCGCTTTTGCCTACCGATCTACTCGAACAGAGCGAGTCGATTTCTTTTAGAAAATGATAGCAGGTCACTTCGAAATCGTTTTTAACCAGCCTACAAGGCAGAAGTCAATCAATACATCATTTCGACAAGACTTTACTGGTGCCGTACTTTTGCTTTCACCTTGCCACTTTAATTCCAAGCTGGATAACAAAACGACAAAAAACGTGGAATTGCGACGGCCTGATCAATATACGACTTGCCTGTTCCTGGCGGCTTATAGCAATAAATGCGACATATTTTTATACATTGAAAGCGTGCGACAGGCACTTTTGGCTGGCAGAGGGACCGATCGGGCAAGAGGAGCTTTTTGAAAGGCGACTTGGAGATGTGTGGTAATAGTGAGAACGAATTGAATGCTAGCGATAGCGCTCTACATATACGCTATACCGCTGTGTACTACGTCCCATGCGCGTGGGTACATACTGGGTGATTATGGTCTGGTTGGTTATGATATGCAATGAGCTGACAGCTGTTTAAACCAGGTTGAAGTGGAGATGACGTCTCAGTCATCTCATTCTCCTCCCCATGAGCTTGTGTGCTAACACGGGAACACGTGTCGGATGCTCACTTGCTGCGTTGTCGAACTTTGTCGATCGTGATCGTGCCGTTGTCGTGGACGTCCGTGATGGTGAATGGTCCATTGGCTACTGGACGAGTCTTTGCGTGAAATTGCTTTGGTAATCGGACCATGACGGTGTCACCGACGTTGTAAAAGTGCGAAATGCGCATGTCGTTTTCTAGGTTGTTGTCGGCGAGAATCGCGTCGAATCGCCGCTTGGACATGAAGCTTCAGTTTGGTTCGTAGAGCTTGCGTGTGATCAGTCCTGACCAAAGATGAGTTGGCCAGGCGACGCGTTCGGGATGCTGAGATTATTGGCTCGAACAGCGAACGCAGCGTAGTGCAATGCTTTCTTCCAGTCGATATTGTCGCCGCAACGAACAACATTGAGAAGTTTCATGTGGACGCGCTCGCGAATTGCATTGGCTTGCGGGCTCTTTGCAGTGATTGGTTTCGAATTGATCCCGTAGGTCTGCAAGAGTTCTTGGAACTCCTCACCCATGAATTTAGCACCGAGATCATGAATTGTAACGGGGCACTACGACTTGTACTGCTTCAGTACAAGTCCACTTCGCACTTCTTCAGTACGAGCCCACTTCGCACTGCTTCAGTTGCGAGTGGTGCCTTACGTTATTTCGCGTACATTAGTACGTGCAGAGGAAGACTTCTCTTTAAGACAACTACCTTAACGAGGGTTAAATGAAAACTGTATTTATATAATTAAGTATCTCTTCTTTCTATCTGATAACTCTAACTTAATTATAACTAATACTAAGCATGAACTGAATTTTTATCTAATCTGTCTCTCTTTTTTGTTTATCTCTACAGCTGATTAGTCTGCGGAATAAACATTATCATGATCTATACCTATTTATGGATAATAATTCTGAGCATTACTATACAAAGGAATATCCTCCAAATTATATCTACCTTTTAGATAATATATTAATCAACAACCTTTAGGTGTTAATTTCATGTAACGAATCATCGCATTACATGAATGATTAAACTGGACGGGGATAACAGCAAATCCACTCGCGGTCAAAGCTCTCTGCTGTCGTCAGGTTGTTCTTGTCTGGTTGAACGCCGACTTCGAGCCAGCTTGTCGCTTGATCGATGATCGTGATACCGTAATAGCTATCGTTTGGACCAATACGGTCGACGTGCACGACGTCCCACGGGTTCACTGTCTTGAGCGTCCTTGGTGGTAGTAGTCCGTGGTCTTGTCTGCCGCCGTGGACTTTAGCTCGTTTGCACGTCAGACACAACTTGACGCGCTTGATGATCGACGCTTCCATTGCAGGCCAGTCAAGCGACTGTCATATCGTCTTGTACAGGCGATCAGGACCAACGTGTCCGAGATTGTGGTGGTATCAATCCAGGAGGTCGTCATGCAACGTGTCTGGGACAACGACGCGACCTTGAAATGCGACAAGCGTGCATCCGAGGAGAGCAAGCAGCTTGTAGTCCGGGTTGTTCTGGTCGGCACGCAGACTTGATCGTCTGGATCGTTTCATCGCGCTCTTGGTGCTGGAGGATGACTGGACCGTGCATGACACATGGTGGATTGTCCGTCGCGGCGTTGATCTTGTCGTGCATTTGCAATTGCTCTGCTGTGTCAAATCTCATTCGGGAAAAGGCGTCCGCGCCTACGTTCTTTATGCCCTTGATGTAGTACAACGACAAACGGTACTCGGAAAGCAACAGCTTCCAGCGCTTGACTCTGAGATTCGTTTCGTTCGGATAGATGAGGTTTTTGTGATCGGTGTGCACAATGAACTCGAAGCCAAGCAACATGGCACGATACTCGCGAAGCAGCTTCACGATCGACAGGAGCTCAATTCGAGCTCCATCGTTGTATAGCTGATCTGGTGCTTGTTGAGCGTGCGAGAGTAACAGGCGAGATAATTGTTTTCTTGTATCACAATGCCACCCAGCTGTTTCCACTTGCATCAGCGTAGATGTGGAACGGGAGGTCAAAGCCAGGGAACGACAGCAACACGGCTTCTGCAAACGCCTTCTGGACGGCGCGGAACGCGTCGGTGTCGCTTTGTAGCCATGGTAATGCGATTTAAAGCTCGTGAAGCGGTTCAGCGGCGCACATAGTGCTGACTTGTTGGGGATCATATCGCGATAATAATTGATCATGCCCAGGAATTGACGCAGCACTTTCTTGTTGCGAGGAACGGCGATCTTGTTGATTCCTTGGATCTTCTTCGCTCGTGGTTGAATGCCCTGAGCTGTGAGTGTGTAGCCGAGGTAGTCAACAGACTTACATAGCACGTGAAACTTCTTGCCAGTGAGTGTCACGTCGTACTTGGCTTAACGCTCGAACAGCACACGCAGATGCTCGAGGAGCTCGCTCTTGGTGTTGGAGTACACGAGCAAGTTATCCAAATAGACGACCACGAACTAGAGATTGCCGAAAATCTTTTCCGTCCATGCTTGATACTCGTCGGGCTTCGTTGAGATCCCCATTGGCAGACGCTTGTACTGGTACTTTTCGAATGGAAGGCAGAACGCCGTGTGAGCTCGGATCAGCTTGGCAAGACGCCTGACATAATATCCCATGTTTGCGTCGAATGTAGAGAGGAACTTGGCGCTAGACAAACGCAAGAGGATCTCGCGTATCTTGGGACGTAGTACGGACTGCGACGTAGGTACTTGTTCAGCACTCGGAAGTTGATAAGCAAACGCAGCGAGCCATTTGGCTTCGTGATGAAGAAGGCTGGCGATGCCATCTCGGAGTCGTAGATTTGCTCAAGCACATCAGCGTCAAGCAGGCGCTATATCTTTTCTTTGGCTTTGGCTTCCATCGAGCGAGGCAGTGCGTACGGACTTGCATAGACGGCACGGAAGTCCGTCGACAGTGGGAGCACGTAGTCGTCAGAGCGCATTCGACCCAAGTGGCCGTCGCACAGTAGCTGATGCTCCTCAAAATGCTTTAGAACGAGCGGCTAGCGGTGCCTGGACCGGGCACCAAGTCGGTAGGATCGACACCGTCGTCAACGACCTCCTTGTACTCGTCTGGAAACTCGCTATCACGAGTGCCCGCGCGAACCAATGCTGTGCTACTGCCACCTGTATTGAGAGACGTTTGGTTTCCATCCCACTGGACGACTTTGTCATTGAAGTTGAGCACAATTCCGAGCGCATCCATAAGATCGCGCCCGATGACCATCTCGTGTGTGTGTGTTTCACCGGACTTGCCCTTCAATTGATGATTGGTTAGTTTTTGTATTTCTAATCATATCCATCTTCTTGGGTGCATAGGACAAGGCCACCTCCCATTATGCTTTGGAGGATTAGTCGGCCCCGGGTATCGAACCCGGGACCTCCCGGTCCTGAAGTGAGTGGCGGACCACTACACCACCAGGATCGGTCCGATGACCATCTCGTCTTGGCAATCGTTGATCACTTCAAAACGATGAGTGATTGTAAACGTAGGGTTGAGCTTGGGGAAGCGAAACTGCACCATCGTGGAGTCGCTGCTCTTTCACGTCGCCGCCAACTGTCTTGAACGTTGTAGATGGAGGAGCGAGCTTGCTAACGTGCTTGATGTTGGCGCTCGCCGTGGTTGCATTGATGATGCTCTTTGATGCACTGCTATCGAACAGAGCGTCGGACGCGCGGTTGTCGTGTCAAATCTGCACCTTGATGCGATTAGTGGCGCGATCTTGTTCGCTGGCTCTTTCTCCAGCAAATCGATCAGCTTGGTCTCGTCTTCGCTATCGCTTGACTCTTAGATGAAGGGATAGTTTTTTATCGTCTGCTTTGGCCTGGCTTCCACTCGCTTGTTGTTATCCTGACGCTGCTTCTTGAGGACGAAGCAGTCGGCGGAATCGTGCGAGTCGGTCTTGTGGAATGTGCTTCACTTACCTTTGGGATTTCGCTTCGACGCGCTGTTGCCCCTGCTCTTGGTGCCTTGCTTATGCTTGCTGTTGTTGGACTCATGTTTGCTTGCGTTTAAGAAGCGAGAGGCCTTGCCGCCGGTTAGGCTGTTGATGTTGCTGTCGTGCGACTTGTCGCGGCGGTTGACCCATCATTGAAAGACGCCATAATAATTACGTGCGTCTACAAGAGCGTCGCTCCTAGAGCGCGCTCTTGTAGATGCTCTTGGAGCGTTTAAACGAGGCCATTTAGATGGAGGGGCATTTTTGGAATGCCACCCATCACATAGCCACGTTTAAACGACTGGCTTGTGACACCGACTGAGCACGTTCACGTGTCGTCGGCGGAGCTTTAGGCTCCTAATCCTCTATTTCAGAACCATTATGGATTACAGTCTCAGCATAAGGCGTTGTGGTTATACCCAACGGAGAAGCGGCTGCGCATTTAGGGGCAGCGCTCTCATTACCTGTCGCTTCGCTTTCCAGCACAGACGACGAGACAGCATTCGTAAATGATGCTGTTGTCATGTTGTGAGCCATGATAGAAGTTTGGATGGGCAATAATGCGCCATCATCCTTCCTCATGAGCTCGTTGTCCGCATCACTACTATGAGGTGACGACAACGGTGTCGATTCATTGTAGTCGACAATGAGCGACGGATCAACATCCTCAATGCTAATGTGGGATGGATCCTTTAGCCTTGTTAACGCAACAGCAGCAGTGGCTGTCGGCGTTCCGACTAAGGCGCTAGACGCGGCCGGCGAATTAACGCGGCGCGTGCGCTTAGTGTGAGGTTGAGTGGGCGTCTTCGCAGACGACCCACCAACGTGGCCCCTTTTAGGTGGCATCTTGGGCGCCGTGTATGGAAACACGTGCGCTAGAGTGAT
>NC_090623.1:991726-1021840 GCF_004359215.1 Bremia lactucae | reverse complement strand
TTCACATTAGGAGGGATGACGCCCAGCGTCGTCCGTGATGATGGCTAGCGTCATCCGTTACGCGAGATATCTGGAAAGATATGCTCGCAATACATATTAAGTGTTATCTGTAGAGATGAAACTTTGATTGGTAAAAAGACGAACTTATATTATGTTCTATTAAATATAAATCAGTCTAGAAACTACTTCCTACTTGGAAAGTGCGCACGAGGAGACGGATTACCGCTCCCGTGACGACACTTAACCAGAGTACTTAGTATGTTGGGTGAGGTCGCTTACGCGCCCACCTCAACTACCTCACTGCACGCAAGAGAAGCAGGTGCAAACCGCTTCCTCGCTGTGCTAGGGTGTGTGTCTAAGTAGAGCGTGGCCGCATTACGACGTGTCCGCCTACAGGTCGACTCACCGTCTGGACAACCCGGAAGGACAGGAGGTCGCGCTGCGGACCAAACTATAGTTGGCCAAGCGCATTTCGACTTGCAATAGATAGCGGTAGTGCGCTTGGGCTTACTTTAATGCAGACTGATAAGCTACCAAAGATGGGGCATTTAGAGCCGGAAGTTTATAGAGACGTCCCGATGCCCACACGTATCAGCACCCAGCACCACCTACATTGGCCCTAGCGGCGCCTTTGGTCTTGGTGACCAGCGTGGACCCCACGCACGAAATTCGAAGTATATGTTCGGCAAGTTTAGCGGAGTATAACTCTACAAAGGGTTAAGAACTGGATTTCGCCAGTGGGCGAAACTGTTCCTTGAAGCAGAGGAGACGGCTGAGCTTGGATGCGGATTCAAGTGGACCGAGCGGGCGAAGGCGAACAAATTGCGAAACACTTATATGAGTGAGCGCTGCAGTACCATTAAGCACACATTGAAAGATGGTGGACGCAGAGTCAGAGTATTTCGTGCTTACTGGAGCAGTATGGCTTGCTTTTAAAATTAAGACATCCCATCACTAAGCTGTACACCTCTACGGGGCAAAGAAGGATAGCTCACGATCGTGAACGGAACGACTTTTGTGCCTCACAGCGTCGATGCGTGCAAGTGAAACTAGTGAGCAACTAGAACTCTAAAGTATCATGAAGTATTCAGCGCCGCACATGAAAATTACAATCTTGAGTCGGTGTAATCCTAGTCGCACTGGCTATTTGCACCACGCACAAGAGCTTATGGCATGGGTGCAAGAGGTCGAAGATGACGACATACCAATTAGGAACGTTTTAAGGGAATTGTTAATGCCGTTGGATATGCTCGAAAATGTTTTACGTGTGGAAAACCGGCCACATAGCCAGAGAGTGCTGGTCCAAGAAGCCTAAAGTCAATGGTGCGGACGGCAAAAAAAAGAATCGCTGGGCGCTTGCAGTGCATAGTGGCACTGTGGAAATCGATCAATGGATCGTAGACAGCGGAGCAAGTAGGACGTCTCAATGCTAAAAACTGCCAAAGATTGCAAGGAAAGCACCTGGCTTTTCATACCTAATGGCAAACGGCTTCGAGCAACTAAAAAGGGCACAGTTGATTTTTTTTGGTATAGCTGAAGGAAAGGAGCTTGGGCTTACACTAAGCGATGTGTATTTCGCGCTCTTTTAATCGCTGAATTTAATTTCTTTTGGGGCATTAGCTCAGCGAGGATGCCAAACTGAAACGCGTAATGGAGAAATGGTTATTTCAAAGGGTACACCGTCCCAAATTATTGCTAATTCGCATTTAGAATCTAACGTTCTTGTAACAGATCTCTATCCCTCTCGGGTTATAGCAAAAGCGTTCTGTAATAATGCAATAAGTACAGTCATTAGCGAGCCGCAGGGGCCCCAAGTACAAGAAGAGTCGCTCGAGCACTTCCACGTGCGTTTTGGGCATTGGCTTTTGATACTATTGATCATATAGCCCGCACCCCCCCCCCCCGTTCTTGGATAAAGTTGACCGACCACACACGCTGAAGTGTCGAGACGACGCCGAAGGAAAGGACACCAAGCTACCTTAGCCACAACAAGTGTCAGGAAAGCAATCGCTGATTGATCGCATAGGCGGAATAAATTTGTAGCGATTTAAAAGGCCCAATCTCGCCACTGGGGATCGCCACGGTAAGCGCCACTTTATTAATTGTTTTGATAATAAGACAAACTATGTGCGTGTGTTTGCTGCTGGAATGGCGAAGGACCAAGCTGCCAAGAAATTTGAATCTTTTCTCATTCACTTTGAGAAGCGTTTCAAATGCCGCGTGGATTACCTACGCACTTATGGCAGAGGAGAAAACGCAAACGTAGATTTTCTATGCAAACAAATGGAAGTCGAGGTTAAGTGAGTGAGCCCGCGAACCAGGCCAGCAACGGTAAAGCTGAACGCATGCATCGAGCCATCATGAATCCAGTTCGACGCATGATGTTTGGCTCAGGAATTAGCCCCAACATTTTAGAGTGAGGTAGCTGACTACGCATCTTATACCTTAATCGTAGCCCAGCTCGAACAAATCCAAAGCGAGCCTCACCGCTTGAACATCGTGGTGTCTGAATTGCCTTGCATGTTATTAGGATCCCAACAAGTTTTAAGCGATACGCGGTGAGAGATTGCGTCATTGGTAAGAGTGATGAAACAAAAGGCAACAAGGTTTATCCAAGGATAGAAAGGTGACGACAAAGCGCCACATTATTGCTACTGAGGCGCTTGAATTGTAGCATTTATTCATCTTCTGCAGGCACTCGATATGGATAACGAAGACATGCTCGAAACTATCGTGAAAAAAAAGTGAGGGAGTCATTAAAGCAGCTGGTGGTGCCTGGGCAACATCAATACCACAACATATCCGCCAAAAGGAACTTGGTAACGCCTCGGATGCGGCATATACTTCCACTAAGACACTTGATTCGAAGGAAGAAAAAATCGTGACGACAAATGGAGGCTGACGATGGAAAGTTAGATCTAGCGATTGAAGGAGAGCCGTCCTTGGTCTCACTGGCAGTGGTTGAAGTGCCACAACAAAGACGTCGATGTCGCAAGAAGTGGACTATGGACCCGACTATAAAATATGTGCGTGAAGTTCGGCGAAGTCCTGATAGTGAACTCTGGGTGCAAGCCAAAATTGAGGAGCTGCGACCATTAGAAATAAATGAGACTCGAACTGTGATCAAGTGTGACCCCAGCGCCAAGCGTCTTCACACAAAGTGGGTCTACAAAAAGTAACGTCGTAGAGTTAAGCATGTCGAGAAGTTTAAAGCACGTCTTGTTGCGTGCGGGAATATACAAATGCTAAGGGTTGATTTTGTACTCACCTTTGCTGCATTTATGGGAATTGGCAATAGCAGGGTAACTTTGATTATTTTGATGATTTGGGGTGTTCGTGCTTGTCAGGGAGATATGCCGGCGGCCTATGTAAAGGCATTAACTGAAGACGATTATGATATCCCTCTGTATGCGCCTAATGGGATTAAGGTGCAAGAAAATGTGTTGAAACGCTAGGTACGTCAAGCGTAAGCCAGCTTGCATTGCACCTCGCAAGAATTCTGTTTGGTCTTAAAAATCTGGTCGTCTACGGCACCAACTAGTTCAAACGACTCTTCTCAGCTAAGTTCGTTCAATGCAAAACGGACTCTTGCATATTTTACAAGGTGGATTCAGGCGGAACAATCGTTAGTGGAGCTTACGGTGATGGTTTTTAGTCTCCGGGACAAGCACTGAGCGCGTGCACGCTTTCTTTACTGACATGCTGTGTAGCGGAGCTACCTCGCTTCTAAAGTCAGAAGAAGACTTTCAGACTCAGAGAGTCACTAAGTATTATTGAACTAATGAGTTTAACAACTCAGGGAGTCGTACAAGCTGTTAAAGCTTAAGGAACCCTAGTTCAAGTGATTCAAAGGGTTCGTAGGACCAAGTGGTAACTAGTGCCCAAGAGGACATACCTTAGTAAGGCTTCTATCTCTTACAGATCAATGCGCAAGCCTTAGGAAGACACTTAACGCTTTAAGATCACATGGAAGGCTGAATTCAATCAAATTATTTAAATCTAAATGCCTTTTTACTCTTGCTAATTCAAATAGATTTTGGCCGCCAGATTTATATCTGGCATAATACACGCTTTGTGTCCACCCTGATTTGGAGTGGAGACAATACGCCTCTTAGAGGCCGAGACATTCACGTACCCGGGTTTTCCAGCCTGTATTGGTTCTATACAAGACATGGTGTCTAATTTGACATTCGACAAGGAGTTAAGTAACTCAACTTTCTTATCCAGCGAACGTTTGCGTGTCGCTTCACATGCATTAGGAGGGTTTGACCCAAAATGCCCTGGTGAACCGCTAATAGTGTCACTATTGACACTCAGTATGGTGCCACCTCGGCCGACCACACTCGGTGGACTTAGACGTGCCACTCCACGTATCTCAGGGAGATATTGCACCCTTGAGGTCCTGGCAAATCGCCAAAAGTGTCACCACTGACACTCAGTATGATGCTACCTCGGCCGATCATACTTGGTGCACTTAGACGTGCCACTTCACGTATCTCAGGGATATTGCAGCCTTGATGATTCGGCCTTAGGCCAACGATGCTTTCAGCATTTAGTGAATCGTTATTATACGAAAGTCACTCGACGGAGTACGTCCCGTTCCACTTATTTCTGCTGAGCCGGGCTCAGAATTAATGTTTTTAACATGAGATTTTATTAATTCAGATATTCCAATGTCTAAAATACTGACAGACTCTTTCAATGATGCGCCAATAGCGCTTTGTTGCCTAGCAAAAAAGGGTTCAGGACTCTCCAAAATTTGCTAGAAACATTGCGCATGGCGCCTAAGGGCTTAGACCTCCAATCGATCCATGACTCATTGTGTTCTTGCCAGGCCATACCAAGATGAGAAATCATATCTCCAATCCAAATAAGGACGAGACTGCATTCCATACTGTCAAAGTCCAGAAACTTTATACCTAAGTTCAATGGAACTTTACAGTGACACAAGTCCCAGTCGCTAAGCGAACAGTGATTGTATCACCTTCACGCGCTCTAAGCGCCTCAACGTATTGTTGACTTCTTACAAGGGAATGGCGTCCAGCGTAATTGCAAGACGCTCCTGAGTCAATTAAAATTGACCACGGCTTATCAAAGCCCTTTACAGTCGCTTGAGCGACTAGCAAGCCAGGCTTGTACTCTCGCCCCGTGCCATTAAGCACCAAGGCTAGGTTCTGCATATTCTCACCTCCTGGAGGTAATAATTGAGGCTAGGTTCTGCTTATTCTCACCTTCTGGAGGTTCAGCAGAGCCTAGGTCTTCCCCAGTAGAATGCCCCGCACCTAGTGGGTATCGACGTTTTCCCGCACCGTATCAGATCTCTGGTATAGGTCGGAAGTGGAGCTCTTTCGAGCTTTACACGAATTTCGAAGAGGGCAGACAGGGCATAAATGTTTCGTGCTTCCGCACATATAACATCTACGGATGGTCTTATGCTGTTCCACAGCTTGAAGAGCCTCTTCTCCTTCCTCAACGAGGCTTAAATCCATAGGTTCCGCTCTATTAGACGGAACCCATGTGCTGGAAGAGTTAGTTCGGTAAACAGGCGTGCTAACGCGAGCAGACTTAAAGTCAAACTCGACGCGTAGCGCTATGGCAACTGCCTCTTCGAACGTAGCCGGATTAGATCGGAACAATTCCGCCCGGGCAACGCCCTCATATGAGACCCCCATAAAGATGGTCACTACAATTGCTTCTTGCACCAGGTCTTGATGCATAGATGCAGTGAGAGTTTCAACTCCCGGACAAAGTCCCCTAGGGTTCTTTTACCCTGTCGAGTCGCTGGGAGCCGTGCTCGCATGCGAAAATCCTGATCAGGCGGTGCAAACATGCTCGTCATTTGCTGTTTCAGCGAATCCCATGAGGGAAAAGCGTCGTTATGGACGTGCTGCACGATAGTGCCCACTCCATGGCTCTACCTCCAAGTTTGGAAATGGCCATAGCCACCTTTTGTCGTTCTGTTAAGAACAAGGCGGAATCAATGGACATTTTCATCTGCTTAATAATAAAAAAAGATTTTCTCCCTCTTTTCCCCTAAATGTTTTCACATTTACAGTTAGAGGGCGAGCCCTCGGCTCTAAGTCAGGTACAGAGATAGACCGGGCTGGCATAGATGCCGCTAAATGGTTCTGTACCTGATCGATCCGGGAGGCTTCGTACCGCATGAAGGCATCAAGTCTTGCATACAGGACCTCTGGTCTCTAGGAAATAATAAATTCCACGTACTCAAGCCCGAGAAAGGTTTTGACGTTGTCATAAGCGGCGCGATGCGCTTCTGATAATTTTGGAACCTCTTCCATTTTCGTGAGAAATTAGTCTTGTAAAGACTCAAGCGTAGATTGACTACAAGTGCTACCAGGTGCAGCGGAACTACCTCGCTCCTAAAGTCAGAGGAAGACTTTCAGACTCAAAGAGTCACTTAGTTCTATTGAACTAATGGGTTTAAAAACTCAGGGAGTTGTACAAGCTATTAAAGCTAAAGAAATCCTAGTTCAAGGAATTCTGGGGTTCGTAGAACCAAGTTGCAACTAGTGCCCAAAGGACATACCTTAGTAAGGCTTCTATCTCTTACAGATCAATGCGCAAGCCTTAGGAAGGCACTAAACGCATTAAGATCAGAAGGGGAACTGCACTTTATTCAATCATTTAATCAAACACCTTACCCTAGCTAAATAAAAAATAGATTTCGGCCGCCAGATTTAAATTTCACATTTATTACCCATATTAAATGGGATATAAGTAACTAACTCTTTTAAAATTAGATGAAATGGTATTTTACCCATAAAGTAAATTACCATAACAACGATTCTTTAACCGATGTGTGCCTCATTACATGCTGGTTCTAGAGTTAAAAGACCTGAGCGAAGTATCTAAATTTCTCGGCATGCAAGTTGAACCAGATTAATTGACATACGCATTAAATCAGAAACACTCTGTAGCCGAGATGCTGACCCGTTTTGGCTTTAAGAAAAAAACGGTGCGACCACCGATTGAAGAGGAGGAGTCAAGCCTGGAAGATGCTGTAGCTTTACCCGTATGCTCGAGGAGTGCGCCTGAACTTTTAAGCATCCGAGACTTGCAGTCCTTAGTCGTGAATCTACTCTAAGTGGCTCGATGTACTTGACCTGACATCGGCTTCGCAGTGCACAGAGTCACGCGCCAATGCTACAAGATTGCGCTTGGCTAAAAAAAATTCTCGATATTTAATTGGTACTCAAGAGATTAATTTGCACCTGCAAGTGGATGAAGGGCCCAAGATTTCAATCCGTATACAATGCTATACGGACGGAGACTTCGGTGGTGACGCAAAAATCGTAAGTTGGAAAGCGCGGCTATCACCATGGTCAGTGGAGTAATCGTTGGATGGCACTGCAAGAAGCAATCTGCGATTGCGACTTCAACAGCAGAAGCAGAGTTTGTCAGTGCGGCTGCAGGAGGGCAAGAAGCGTTTGGACTCAGGGAGTTGTTTACTGAGCTAAAAATTACAAGTCAAACGCCGATTGTACCCACCATGCTTAATTAGGCGGCTATGAAGCAAATTGAAAGCACGCAACTCGACTAGTGCGAAGGATGTGGACGTCAAACCTACGCTTTTGCGAGTCTACGCTGCGAAAGAAGTCGCGAAGCCAAGTTCGTCAAGTCTCGAAACATGTTAGCAGACCTTCTCACGAAGGTATTGCCATATCCTCTTGCGCTTGAGATGCGTGCCAAGGTGGGCACCACATAAATGCCTTTTTTTATACCACTTGCCTCCCCTACGAGTCGGAAAGGAGTGTTTAAAACGTGGGGTGTATACTGAGTTGGAAGCCAACTCTTGGGAGCAGTCTCGCGCGAGCAGTCGGATGTACAGATTTAGGGAGTTTCGCGAACGCGTGGCCTCGAGAAGTCAAGGCAAATTAAGATCGCATGCGTTCGATCAAGCAATACATAATCTACTCTCAAATTTACCTTTTCGTGCTCTGACCGTTGTTATATTTTCCTACATTCCAAACGTTACATGTCACTCCCAGTGACAATGATGCAGGAAAATATATTTCAACGCACATTTTAACGCCGACCATAAATTGCTCTAGCGCCCTTTTGTATAATCGAAAATTTTGGTGAGGTGATTGACTAGATGAATTATCTGTGGCCGTGGTAGTTTTGACTGTGGCCATAGTATTATAGTAAACCGGACATCCCGTTTCAGCAAGTGCTTAGCTTTAAAGAGTGTGACATCGCGCTAACCAAGATTTGTATCAACAGTGAGTTGTGCAAATGTAACGGGGCACTGACGATTTGTACTGCTTCAGTTCAAGTCCACTTCGCACTGCTTCAAGGCAAGTGGTGCCACACGTCACTTCTCGTAGACTAGTACGTGCAGAGGGAAACTTTCTTTAAGACACTTTTACTGAAGAGGATTAAAAGTAAGCTGTATTTAGTAGAGTTAAGTTCTTCTGTTTCTATCTTTTTTCTACTAATTAAATTATATATGAAAGTTAAATCATCTCTCTTTTTGCGCGTCTAGTGCTGACTGGACCGTGGAGCAAGTATATATAAAGACCTATATCTACCAATGAATAAGCTTTTCGAATATTACTATGTCGAGTAATATTCCCAAAATATTAATTGTCTTTTAAATAATATATCTTTTATCAACCTTTAAGTGTCAAATTAATGTAACGATAGACCCCCTTACATGACTTCCACCATAATCGACAATCAATCTGACTGTCATTGAGAGGAGTAGTCACAATGAGTCCACTTAATTGAAAACGATGTTAATTAGTCAGAACCATCTTTTCAATTTTATCGCATGGTTAACGGGTAAATGCGGTCAGCGAAACAATGCGGAGCCCTTGGCTGCGGTACATGCAGCCGCGGGCCACGCATTATTGTGTTTTGCGGCAGACAATTCGTCTGCCGTAATATCATCTTCTTCCGCATTACTAAATGGTGCGAATACTCGTGGTGAATCACCACGTGAATGCGATTCCATTTTGAAGTTCGACTATGAATGCAAGTCGGACGAGATGGCCGGCTCGGGAGAGCAGAAAAATCGCCTGATTATCGTCAGGCAGCTAATTATGAGCCTTCGAATAAGGGGCCTCAATCGGATAGTCGTGCTAATAGCGTTCGCTATAGCATGTTTGGTTCCGACGATGAGAATGATTCCCCATCGCCAGCAGCATCTCCCGTGCGATCACCCGCACTTTTATCTGTGCGTGGTGATGTCGATGGCGTAAGCCATCGCAATTAAAGTTCTTGTGGTACCCTGCTTAAGTGGATACCACTCAGGGGATCGTAGACACTAATATGTCTTTTCTTTTCCCTAAAAAGAAGCCGTGGCTTTTGCCCGAGCGGCTACTCAGTAGCTTGTCTGGAGAGACTACTCATAACAATGAATATCCCTTATTTATTGCGATAAAGCTACTTGGCCTTGACTTTAGCGCGAAGAACTTTCGCGCTGAGTAGGATTTTTATCTCGACGTTTTTCTTGAGCATCGATGGTATATTGGTTACAACAAGCGAAACAAAAAGCTCGTTGATTCAAGCCTGGAACGCCTTTATTCGCAATGTCAAAGACATTGAACGTGAAGCCTGGCTTCAACGACTTATCGCGATTCGCTTTATGTTAAGAAAACGAACTTTCAACCGGAGCAAGATTTAAACTGCATCGGCTGTCTCGTGAGGCAGGACTTCCATACCTTATGTTGGGTTATCCCCGTTCATTTTCTGTTGACACCGCGACACGAGTCTAAAGAGATGTTTATTCTCTTTTCGCCCTGGGGAAGGGTGCACATCTCTATCGAGATGCACGATGCGATTGACGTTTTGCAATCGATTTACAAGCGCCAGAGGCGCATTTTATCCGATGGGCCTTCTGAACCATCGGATGGGTCTCGTCATATTGATGGACGAGGCCCACAACGTCAGCAACCAGCTAGGAACGAGGCTCCCAGCTGTCATGTCAAGGTAAATAACCACGCCAGCAAACAAGATAACTCGTTCGCTGCCCCTTCACATCACGGTGGTTCTAGATACGTTCCACAAGGAAACGTTGACCACCGAGGGAATCCACCAATGGTTGTGGTGGTGGAGGGAAAATTAGATCTCGAACCGTGTGTCGGATCTAATGTCGAAGATTGACAAATTCGATCACTTCCTCCATGATTTGGAGAAGGGTCTTGATCACGAGCGCGGCAAGCGTCGCTCGTTGGTGCAGACGGTCCAGGCTCACTATATCGACGGGTTGGAAGACCGTTCGAAGCGTGCGTACTCCATGTTGGAGTACGAAGGAAATATTACAGACTTCGTGCTGAGCCGTCGTCAGCTCATCGCGGTTTTAAGGTCTTCGGAACCGACATGAGAAACTCCTGATTCAACGTGTGAATTTAATTTGTGAACACAAGAATCTTTTGGGGATTCTTGTAAGGGTGGGCAGATCCGTCCTCGGAAGAAACCGCGTTATGATGGTACGGGCGAGCAGACCAACATAAAACGTAGGATGCGAAAGCATCCTACGTGGCAATTCTATTGTGTACGTATTGCCTCTGCGATGCAGTACACGGAAAATGCCAATGAACTTGGGTAGTAGATAACTGCTACCCACATTAGTGACTAATCGCTTAGGAAAGTTTACCGTAGAGAGTAGCACTAGATCATTAATTTTAATTGAATGAACGTTTGCTCTTCCATGTTTGTCTGCATTTCGTTTCTGTCGGTCCACTGCGTTAGCATTGGAATCCTGCACGAAACGGACTACTGATTCTCGAGCCAGCAGAAATTCTTCTGCTGACTCATTTGCTTTGTCCTTTTCAGTGCGCTTTGTGCGCACTGCCATGAGAACTTTCCCGACTTTAGCGAGGAATTCCTCGCTGGTAATAATTTATTTTTTATGGAACAATAGTGTCATTACTATCACTGAGTTTCTCTCTTTCGATGTTGATTACTTCGATATCGACGTCGTTGGCGTCGTTGGTAAATTCGACGCGTGACGAGCTTGAGCCAGAAATGGTTTTGCTCGTGCGAGTCAACCCCCCCCCTTAATCTAAAGGATTCCTCTTATTGGGTGGGTATGCGTGGATGGCGTAAACCATTCATAAAGAACGGTGTATGCGTTGTTAACGCATGCACCGAATTATTAATGGCAAATTCGACCATCGGTAAAAACTCGCTCTAAGGACGTAACCTCGAAGTATCTTTTCAACGACGCGGTTTATACGTTCCGTCTGACCATCTGTCTCTGGATGATCAGAAGTTGACATAGTCATCCGTGTTCTGAGAGATGGTACACGGATTGCCAAAACTCCGCCATGAACCGTGGATCTTTATCGGAGACCAGTTTACGGGGTAAGCTGTGCAGTCTGAATACTGTGTCAATAAAGACGCGGGCATAGCCCGAAGCCGTGGTCGACTCTGGTATGTACCATCTAGCTGAATCTGTCTACAAAAACAAGGATTCCATTGTTTTGTGATCGTCTTCGGGAGATCCGAAGACGAAGTCCATAGATACGGACTGACAACATTCTGCCCGAAGTAGTAGATGTTGGAGAGGTGCACGGGATGAAGGGCTAGCCTTTACCCGTTGAAACATGTCGCAAGCACGAATATACTTGCGCACGTACTGATACTGGTGGGGTCAGTAAAAGTCGTGACCTTCTGTGAGATAAATTTCTCACGCCCACGATGCCCACTTGTTGGTGCATCGTGTCACTCATATATGCTGCGCAAGCGCAAATCATTCTGAGTTTGGACGACGAAACGTGGAGTGTCGCCGGCAACGGCTGTGTAGTCCAGTAAGCCGTTGTGTGTTGTGTATCGATCGGATGACGAATTGAAATAAAGCCGGTAAATCTTTAAAATATTTATTAGATGAAATTCATCCGATGATCCAGTAAGCACAAAAGGTTTTGATCTTCTATGTAGACTTACTTTATGTCATCAACCAGAGTTGACGATGGGACACTTGTAATGAGTGTTGCAACAGTGGGATTATTTCACTGTTGGAGTGCACTGCCGACACAAAATCGGGTCGGCGTGATAACGCATCAGCTACGACATTAATTTGTCTTGGTTTATATTTTACGAATAAATTATACTCCGCAAAGAAGGATAGCCACCTCGCCGTTCTTTTCGAAAGGTGTGGGCTGTTTTCGGCCGATGCGTTATGACGCATGATCCGTATATACGATGAAAGGTCTATCTCCGAGGAAATAGACTCTAAATTTAGCCAGTGCATAATTCATGGCAAGATGTTCCTCGTCATGTAATGGGTAGTTGCGTTCAGCTGGTTGCATCTGACGCGATTGGTAACTGACAACGCGCTCCGCACCGTCCGTATCGTAATGCATTAACAAACAGCCGATTGCAAAATCGCTGGCGTCACAGACCATATGGAGTGGTCTGTCTTGATCCTCAATCGCTAAGATGGGCGATTGCATCAAGATTTGCTTGATGCCCTCAAATGAACGTTGACAATCAGCGTTCGATAACTATTTATCGTCTTTTTTAAGAGATGAACTGTCACCTTGGCATAATTGCGTGAGCAAGAACGCCGCTAGCCCAAGGTACTTCCTCAATCCCTAGACATCGAATAGAGCTGGCTAGTCGGTGATTGCCTTGATCTTCTCGGGATCGGGACGCACACCTTGTTTACCGGCGATGCACTCAAGAGGTGGCATTTCGATTGCAGCGAATATACGCCTCTTGAGATTTGCGTACAACTTATGCTTTCGCATAGATGTAAGGACTTGACGAATGTGAATTTTAGGAAATTCCACGTCCGTCCTTCCGTCCATAGCCTGACTATGGGCGAATACATCGTCAAAATTACTCGGAGCGAACTCTTGCACCGGTTTCAACAGATTCGTTACGCATCTGTTGAATGATGCAGGGTCGTTACTAAGCCCCTGTGGTATTACTAGCCATTCCCAGAGCATATCGCTGCGAGTGCTCACTGCTGTGAATGGGATGTCCCGTTCACGCATAAGGATCTGAAAAAATTTATCCATCAGATCCATAGACGAAAACATGGTACTCTTAGACATATCATCTATGATTACGGTTTTTCAAGGTATCGGCGTTTGAGCGGTACCGTTGCAGCATCCAGTTTATGGAATGCGTGCACAATCCGCCAACCTTTTGTGGCCTTTCGCACACAGAAGGTCGAAGAGCTATGTGGGGAGGATGATTTCCCTTACATGGGCCGATTTTTAATTAATCAATAAAGAATTCATTGATCGCAAGTACTTGTTCACGAGGCAGTGGCCACTGCTTCATGACACAGTACTGCGAGCCCCGTTTGAGCTCGATCTCATGTGTCGAATGCCTTTATTCTTAGGCAACTCGAGTGGATTTACTTCAGGGAATACATCTCTAAATTCAATAAAATGTTTATATAAAGGATTTGTCTTAAGTGACTCCCAGGATTGAGTAGTATATCTTTTAATCCGAGTCTTCATATCGAGGACGTTTTCGTCCAACGATGAGCTGCTGAGAACCCATTCGTTCTCTGCAAAAATTACCGCTGACCGTATATCGGTTACGTATTCGTCCTCTGTGACGAGTACGCAGATCTGCTTGATTCTACCACAATGAAGATATCTCAAGAACTGCTTGGGTTCTAGGGTCGGTAATTGAGTTATCTCCGAAGTAAACTTCGGAGACGCATACAGATCAAGAGTATAAGCGCCTACTCTTGATCCTTCATTAACCAAGACATTCAATACTTCGGTTTCTTCCTGTGACCTATTTCCACAGGATGCCGAGGAAACAATCTCTCGAGATGCTGAAGTCTAGTCACTTCAGCATTAACCATTTGAGAAGATTTCTCCTCAAGTACGTGGGAACTTATTCCCTCAACGTCTTCCGACTGTGATTGCGCTATCACAGTCACGTTCTCTACGGTCGACTCTGAACTCGACCTAGGGTCATCGTGTTGTCCCTTTTGGACAGCTGGTATCTTCCTTGAATGTCGCCCGACAGGCTTACATTCATGTCTCAATTTCTCGACTTATTCGAGTGGTGGATCTTCGGCGCTGCCTGTGCACTCGCACAACCGCCGGCAGCTGACTCCACAGGGTGAATGAATCACACTGTGATCTTGTGCAGTCGAATTAACGACCGTACCACAAGTGAGTCCATCGCACTCACTCGTAGTACATCCACACGCTCGTGGAAGCTCCAAGACGCTCATCAGATGGAGATCTGATGAACAAGTGGTAGGCATATTTACGGATCGATGCTGCCAGCTGATTCTTGGCTCATACTTTCTAAGCCAAGGTAAATTTAGGATGTCATCAAATTTTTCCTTCAATATATCTTGAAACGTGTAGTGAAATCTTACTACCCTATTCATCACTGTTATCGATGCGCCTGTCGCTAGATGCACCGTCATCCTCGTTGGAGGGATGTCGCGCTCAGCATATTTGAGCCTACGACCCTCTAGCGATTGGCGATGAATATAAGCTATTCGACGCACCACAGTCCACTAGGGCTCTAATTGACAAATCATTTGTCACTTTTAACTTCAAGGTGATGGGGGATACCGCATCACCAGGTGCAGATACACATAATGATTGTGTGTATGGAGCAACTTTAGTCAAGAGATTTGCAAATTCTCTTGAGGTTGCTGGATCATTAGGGCGTCGCGCCCCTAATGACCCCGACCGTCTTTTGGCGGTCCGCCTCGCTGTTGTGGTTTTTTAACAGCGTAAGACCTGCAACCGTTGCCCTTTTTGGCATTTGGTCCATAACTACGTGCAGTACTTCTCGGTACTGGGCGTGGGTCACTACAGTCATGAGCGGAGTGGCCTAACTTTTAACAGCGATTGCATATCTGCAATCGCTTGTTTGAAAAGCGAGATTTTTCGCTTCCGACATAAGAAAGGTCCATAGCTTCTGGACCTTCCAGTTCGTGTCGTCTTGCAGGACGATATGATGACGAACTAGCTTAAGCTTGTCTCAAGCTAAAGTCCTCCTGCTCCGCAACGGATATTGCTTCTTCAAGCGTATCTAGTTCCAAGCGGAACTGGTGGATATTTACGGGACCATCCATAAGACCTTGGAAAAACACCGTAATCAACGTACGTTCATGAACTGAATTGTTCGTGATATAACTCGCTAAGTCGCATGTGCTGGGCATTAGCGTGGATATCACGCTTGCCTTGCCTGCGTTTCAGAAGCTCTGAACGAGCTCTGAACCCAGCCCTAGGCGGTTCAAACGTCTGTTTGAGCCTGGCTTTAAAAGCCTCTAGCGACCCAAAGACATATGGATTGCGCAACTAAAGGCCCAATGCCCAAGTTTTGGCACGACCTGCCAAATTTGATTGAGCAAATGCGACTTGCATTTGCTCGTCGACGATGTGACGTGCCCTTTTGGCATCGTCCAACTCGACAAACTGTCTTAAGAGGGAGTCTTCTTCGACTCCCCTATACTTAGAGATGTCAATCTTTAAGGTTTCGGGACGACGCGTGTGCGTCATCCCAGGTACAGGGGTCTGTACTGTTGTAACCTCAACAGTTCTGCCTGTGGAGAGCCTGGCTTATTAAGCAAAACTACCTTCTCCTTCGCCTCGTCAAGTTCATGTTGTATGAACTTGGCGATGACTGAATGGAGGGCATCTCTGTCCAAACCGGACAGCATGGCCAAGATGGCATCGTTCCCTACGGTCGAACTTATTCGTTCGACCGCACTCCTTTCTATGTCACTTAGAAAGGAGTAGCTCTCACGCGAAACGTGATGCGTATTTCCCTATCATCCAACATGTCCATGTTAGATGATGAAACTGTGGTCTTAAGACGGACTACAAAGTGCTACCAGGTGTATCGGGGCATTACTGACTTAAACTGCTTCAGTTCAAGTCCACTTCGTACCGCTTCAGTTGCGAGTGGTGCCTTACGTCACTGCACGTATACTAGCACGTGCAGAGAAAGACCTCTCTTTTAAGACAACTAACTTAAAGAGCGTTAAATGAAAACTGTATCAATATAATTAAGTCTCTCTTCTTTCTATCTTAATGATAACCTAATTATAATCTAATACTAAACATGCAATTGAAATCTTATCTGTCTCTCTCTATTTACGTTTACAGCTGATTAGTCTGCGGGATAAATAGATATAATTGCCTATACCTATTTATGGATAAGATTTCTGAGCACTACTATATAAAGTAATATCCTCCAAATAGTATCGACCTTTTAGATAATATATTAATTAACAACCTTTAAGTGTTAATTTCATGTAACGATACACCCCGTCACAGATCCGTAATCCACACACCTTTAAATGGCAGCTTTTAACATAGTTAAGTAGCCCAGATCGACATGTCGACAGGGATATCGTGTACCGTTTGGAAAGCGCAAGGCATACCAACGAGTCGACGGAATCACTGAAAATCGTTATTGCGTCAATAGCTGCGCGCGCGCTCAATTATATAGCGACAAAGTTGTAATAATTGTTTTCACGTGAACATAAGTAATTGCTGCCGTAACTTCGTAGTAAAAATTACATCAAACCAAATAATTGTTAGGTGAAAAAGATCGTTGCATTTTTGAACACAATAAGAAATCACAAAAAGAATAAATACACGGGACCCTTCCATCTATTGCTTTAAATGACGCTTAATGTTGTCCATCCAATTTAGCTGGTCAAGCATCACATTACCACGTAACGAATGGACCAATAGACGTGGTGTCTTGTCGTCTTTAGTGTCGTCCGCGACGCTGTCCTTCATAAAGAACGACGTCCGCATGGCATCTTCCTTGGCACATTTCACATTGATCTTGCCCGTCGAGTCCGATGATGCTAAAATAGCTTTCTCTTGAGCACAAAGCTTACCCGTAAAAACCGCAAAATCCTCCTCTAATTGCTCTCTTTCGCTGCTAGTAAATACACAGTCTTTACTGATAGTAATCTCCTTGCCATGAAGTTCCACATTGATCGCTGCCGCTGGTTCGAGAGAAACACGCACGTCGCCACTCACGAGAACACTGCTCGAGGCTTCATTTGTCCAAGAGTCGAAATGTGCGTTCACGCGGCACGCAGGGCCGCTGTCTTCCATCTCTAGCGTTCCACTTACGCTGCCTATTTCAATACTATCTAGCCCTTCACTCGAAACACGAAGGTAGCCATGTACATTGCCAACACATAGCTTCGATTGGCCAGATTGATTTGCAGACATAATGTTGCACGTTTCAGCGTAAATGGCACCAAAAGAAGAGCTGAGAGCCTCCCCATTGCCCAATCTTACTTCTGCTTTTCTTGCCATGAGTCGTTTACAATTAATACTTTCAGATGCCTCCAGTCTCACCGTCTCCCCTTCCATGAGCGTAAACACGTGAATCTGTCCCCCATTTGTCTTGAAGCTTACGTCACTGCCTCGAACCTTGTCAACTTTAATATCGCCACGACCCATGACCACCTTAATATCTCCTTCCATTTTGTCCTTGAGCGTGACGCTGCCATTCGCTACCGTCACATTTAATGATACCGTCTGAGGAAGTCGCAACTCTAGTTTACAATCTGAAACACTGTGTTTGACAATATGCAGTGCTGCGTTGTCCTGCTTAATCGTGACGAGGTTGTGGACATCCGTTGTCTTGTCTGATATGCTCAGAGCAAAATCGTCAGAAATAACCACGGGCACAATCACTAGATCCGTCCGCATAGCATCGCCTGCCTGGAAAGTGACTCGATTTTGCTGTGTAAGCGCTAGCTTCGTGAAAGTGGATGCGCTGGAGAACCATCGCGTCGAACGAAGCTGTGCCAGCCGCAGCACCCCATGCATCGTCTGAAATAGCTCCAATCACAAATGGATACAAAGGTTTGTATTTGGATACAATTTGAAAGGAATTAATATTGGCACTGGTGGCCAGAAAGCCACTTTAACAGCACGAACTCGACTTCCGCCTCTTGTTATATTCATGCGTCCAATTCTGCTAAAGGGCCACTCTCGGTCGCTGACCATGATAAAGTATAATCGTGAAGGGGACCTTCTCTTCTCGTGTGCAAAAGACCACACACCAAATCTCTGGTTCAGCGACACGGGCGAGCGTATTGGCACGTACGTAGGCCACTCGGGCGCCGTGTGGGCCTGCGACGTGAGCTACCACTCAGAGCGCTTGCTTACGGCCGCCGCAGATTCGACTGTTAAGCTTTGGGACGTGCAAACGGGTAAAGAACTCTTTTCGTTCCCACATACAGGCCCCGCCCGTAGTGTGAATTTCAGTACGGGCGACAAATTTTTCGTGTCCGTGGCCGACAAGTTCTCGGATCGGCCGGCGGCTGTCATGGTCTATGCGTTGGCTGAAAACCTGAATTATCAGAGCGCGGAGCCTATCCTGACCATCACAAATCATGGCCACGAAGGCCGTATCAGTGGTGCGTACTGGATGCCACTGAATAAAGCCATTATGACCACAGGTGGAGATGGCTCCATAAAATTGTTTGACCCCAAGACTGGTGAGCTTCTCGAAAGTCATAGTATTCATACGGGGGAAATCACCAATGTGGCGTTTAATAAGACCAAGACGCTTGCTATCACATCCTCTAAAGACAATACAGCCAAGCTGCTGGACGTTGAGACGCTCAAGGTGCTTAAGGTATATGAAACAGACCGTCCCGTGAATTCTGCCGCGATCTCGCCCACTAAAGAGCATGTGGTGCTAGGAGGTGGCCAAGAAGCGATGAGTGTGACCACGACATCCGGTCGTGTGGGCAAATTCGAGGCTCGTTTTTTCCATATGGTCCTTCAGGAAGAATTTGGACGCGTGAAGGGCCACTTTGGACCCATTAATACCATTGCCTTTCACCCAAACGGCAAAAGCTATGCGTCCGGTGCAGAAGATGGCTACGTGCGTTTGCACCACTTTGACAATGACTATCTCAAGCTGGATTTGAACAAATAAGTTGGCTACACGAAGAAGAGACGTAGGCACCGATGGATGCTGTGGCCAATGCAAAGCGCTGAAGCCTGAAACAAGATATAAGGTAGGGCCCTGCTTGCGGATTAGTCACCGCATGACGGGGGAGGCTGTTGCAACACGAAACAGGATAGATGGCTTCCGCTATGAGTAATTTTTACAATGTAGCCATTTCATTTAAATTTGCAGAAGGTGATAGATATCAAAGCCAAAATTAGCACCTTTTGCATGCTCAAGCTAACATCTTACCCTTGAGTGAACAGCTTCATGTTGATGATAAGCTTGAAAGAAATTTAGGCGTTTGATGAGTCGATGATCGTTTCGTAAACAAATTTCTTCTCGGCGAAGGTTGCAGAAGTTAGGTCGGCATAGTGCAAATTTAGGGCAATTTTCTGTTTGGCCGCCGCTATGGCCGGCCATACACATTAAACATAAATACTATTTTCTATAAGAGGAATAATTAATATTATATCCTATGGGAGGAAATAAATAAAGTAGTACAGAACTATTATCTTTATTAATTTTGACAATATTACCAAATTTGGTAATAATGACGCAGTAAGACATAAGTTCTATTGATTGGTTGATTTAAGTTTAATTCAACCCCGCCAATTGTCATAAGATACGATTATGCGATGCACAAGTAGGCGCCATACATAGTTTGCTATTAATAATATAAAGTCAGTAGTAGATAGAAGATCGTTACGTAGAGCTTTAATATATTAATACAGTTTTACTTTTTTCCACACTCTAAATCCATCGATTTTGCCTTTATTAGCCAAGACTTCTTAGCTACCTAGACCTGGTCTCTGCACGTCGTGTACGTAAAGTACCCAAGCTTCACTGTAATTAGTATAGGTTGACTAGTAATGTTATCAGTATTAGCAAAGGGTGCCTTGATACACCGTTCAACGGCCTACGCACGTTCAATCCAACATTGACATGTTGGATAAAGAAGGAGGGAGCTGCCAAGCCCCTTGAGAAGGCTGTCACGCAACACGTGAAAAATTTACGTATTTGAGTTACCTTGAATGGAGAGCGACCGGACGCATGAGTTCGGTCGCAGGTGGGCCAACCGTTGGCGTCATGCTGCTCACTCTATACACGGACGATCAACATGCGGCCATAACCGAGTTGTACAGCATGAACTCGACGGGACCCGGAAAAGGTAGTCTTGCTTCAGCAGCAAGGCTCTCAACACGCGATGCTGATAGAACAGGGCGCTCAACAATTAAAACTGTTGAGACAGCAACGTTTACATGCTGCTAGATACTGATCAAGAAGAGCCTGAAGATACAAGGTTTAACCCAGTTGATGGCCAAGGGCCAGCTGAATTTTTCTAGAAGATCTGCCTTTAGCGGGCCGACGCATTCACGACGACCCGAAAGTTTGAAGATCAAAATCTCTAAGTTTATGGCAGTCAAAGGCGACTCCCTTTTAAAATGGTTCGTCATACTCGACGATGCCATAGAAGTTCCCCGCATCGATGACGATGCGACGATTGTAAAATTTGGCATGACCAACTTAGCCAGACGTGCCAAATCTTGAGTCTTAGGGCTCAAACTTCACGACCCATTGGTTTTTGGGTCGTATAAGGTCTTTAAGACCTGACTCAGGAAAACATTTTAGCCGCCCATCGCCATATTCAGGACTCTAGCTGACTTCTGGATTTCATTTAGGGCAAGCGTGATCTTCACGCTTACGCCCAACATACACAATACCAGGTCAGTTGTATCGTGAGTCATCCAATTGATGAACAAACGCAGGTAACTGTGTTTATCAGGGGTCTTGCAGACGGTTTTGTCAAAACCCACCTGTTCCAGCTTGAACTTGAGACGCTAGAATAAGCGATCTAACAGGCTTTCGTTCATCCTGGAGCTAATCGTCCTCCGAGACGACAAGAAAACGGAGGTCCAGCACCTAATGGGCCTCTCGTATGTGGAGAGCGAGAAACCTCGCTCTTCAAGTCATAAAAAAGTTGCAAAAATGCAATCGTTGTCACAAGACGGGCCACTACGTAGAACCCCACGCCCAGAGTCTAGAAACACTGAGCAAAATGATCGACCTCCCGCTAGGAACAGCAGAGGACGCGGATCCGACGCTGTTGCTAAACCGAACGACGAGGCGGATTTAAAAATACGGTCGGGGTCAGCAGTTGTGGAGCGCCTTACTGATCCAGCAACGCAGGTTTTCTTACGAAAGCTGCTCCTCACACACAAACATTGTGTGTAATTCCTCCAGGTGAAGTGTTAATCTTATCACCTTGAAAATAATAGTCGCAAATCAATTGCCACTACAGTCCTACATCGATTGTGGGGCGTCGACCAATTTTGTTCGACGCAATCGCTAGAAGATTGCAGAATCAAATTCATTGAGCGCGATATAACTTTAACGAGGATGACAGTGCGCCTAGCAACAGGCGCATCTGTAACGGTTAAGAAACGTGTAGCTGATACTCAATACACATTAAAGGTAAACAGTATGATGATGATTTCATTGTACTGGATTTGGATGATGAATTTGATGTCATCCTTGGATTACCATGGCTCAGAAAGTACGATCGATGAATAAACTGGCAGCATCGAATTTGATGTCATCCTTGGACTACCATGGCTCAGAAAGAACGATCGATGCAGAAACTGGCAGCATCAAGCCGGGACGATGCCTGGCTTTCGTTCATCAGATGATCATCTGATAAACGTCTTGAAGCGTCCACCAGCGTGTGGATGTCTTACGAGGGAGTGCGATGGCCTCTTCGTTCGTTTGCATGACTGCACAAGAGCTCATTGTGAATGCCCATCACACTGTGGATTAAGATTTCGACGACTGTGCATAAGCGCAAACACCGTCGAAGTTCGACCACTCGAATAAGTTGAGTAGTACGAAACAAGGATGCTTGCGGGAAAAGCAACTTCCAACAAAACATCCAACGCTTGTCTTTAAGAGACAGTGCGAAATCCTAGATCGACTGGAGAGTCGAACGTAGAGGATCTCGCTGTGGTAGCGCAACCACAGCTCGAGACAGTTGGAGTGTGTACTTCCCAGATAACACTTGAGGTAATAAGTTCCCAAGGTTTTGCGGATATAAGTCCCTCACGTGGCCCGCTGCTAAGCGATCGCCCAAGAATTTTTCAATCGCTAAACTTGTTCACTATGCAAGGGTCATTGTTTCATGACACGGTGTTTTGAGCCTGGTATCAGGTCCACTTCGTGTCGAGTGCCTCTATCCCTAGGCAACTCGCACGGTGCGGATTGAGGGAATACATCCTTGAATTCGTTTAAAATCCTTAGATAAAGGACTTGTCTTCAAAGAATCCCAGGATTATGACGGAAACGTTCCATCCGATTTTTTCATCGAGGACGCTTTCGTCGATCGATGAGCTGAGGAAATAGTATTGCTGCCCGAATATCCGTCACGTACTTGTCATATGTAACAAATACGCAGATCTGCTCGTTATCGCCACTACGCAGATTACGCAAAAGTCGTTCTGTGTCTAGCGTTGGCAATTGATTATCTCCGAAGTTAACTTCGGAGGCGTTATCAGGTCAAGTGTATAAGCGGCTACACTTATTCTGCTGCTTACAAAAACACCCAATGTCTCAGTTTCCTCTTAAGCTTATTTCCAAAGGTACCTGGGAACTTTCAACCGCAGGTTTCTGGGAAGTCAACCTTCCACATAGCTCCCCGACCTTCTTGGCGCGAAATACAACAGGAGGGTGGTGGATTGTGTATGTTCTCAATAAATTGAACGTTGCAACGGTACCGGCTCATACGCCAATACCACAAAAGACATAATCAATGATGGTATGTCAAAGGGTACTTTTCTTTCGTCAATGGATCTGACGATAGATTCTATCAGATTCTTATGCGTGAATAGGACATCCCGTTCACAGTAGTAAGCACCCTAAGCCGGATGCTATGGGAGGAGCTACTATTGCCACAGGGGCTTCGTAATGCCCCTGCAACATGCAACAGATGTAAATCCAATCTGTTGAGATCGGTGCGGAATTTCGCACCGAGTTATTTTGACGACGTCTTCGTTCATAGCAATTAAAGGCGTTGAAGTACATCGTACCTACAACCGAAATGATCTTACACTCATGCGGATGCATAAACTTGCAAATGAAAACACCACTTCTTAAGTGCATCGTGTGTAACACGTTGAACTTACACAAATACCCCCGCGCAATCATGCCAAAATGACAGTACATCTTACTTCTTTGTTGAACAGCAATGGAAGTGTTCATGGAACGCTAATTGTCAGCGTTCCTTTGAGGGTATTAAGCAAAGCTTGATGCATTCGCCAATCCTGGCGATTTCGGACCAAAAACGACCATTTTATGTGGTCTGTGACGCCAACGATTTTTCAAACCGCTGTGCGTCAAATGCAATATGACACAGACAGCGGAGATCGCGTAGTCTGCTGTCAGTCGCGTCAACTTCAACCAGATGAACGCAATGACCGAGTGCATTACCAAATTTGGTAATATTGCAACTAATAAGTCAAAATTAAGAAAAAATATTATTTTGTACTTCTTTATTTATTTCCTCGCAGAGGATATAAGATTAATTATTGCTCTTATAGGAAAAAATTAATATGTAACGGGACACATCACAATTATCCTTAAGCAACAGTCACTTTAGTGACTGATGTAGAGTGACAGAGAATACTATTATGTCTCTCTTCATTATTATTTGAAATTCCTATATTTTGAAAATTGGCTTTTGTTCAAAACTCAATTCGTTTGCACATGGTATCAAAGCCCATGCGCGGTGCTTGCGAGGTCGCAAAGTTGACAGCTTCACGGACCAGCGTCAACTGTGGGGAATTCGTCACCTCCTATTCCCATTGGAGGTGATCACCTGTTACTGCCAGTGCAGGTGACGGCGACAAGTCACCTGCTACACTTATTGTAGGTAAATGGTCCCACTCAGTGGCTATAGTGAAGGCCTCCAGTTCACATGGGACCAAGTCCGTTAAACGTTCGGGTTCTAAATGACAGCCGAAGAGGTGATGACGAGTTTCTTTAACTCGTCGGATTCCTTCGATGGAGAGTCATCTTGAGATGGGAGATGACTCCACAGATCTGGTTATGTCGGAATGCATCACCAAGAACGAAGTGATTGTTAAGGTCACTTCGAACAGCATACTACAGGCGATGCTAGTATGCATCACCAGGGATGGAGTGTTTCTAGGGATCACCCCGGGAGCAATGTTAGCGCTAACGTTAACATGAATCGGCTGGATAGGGACCGCAAATACTTTGCGGTTCACTCCCGAAAAGAAACCCTAGTTGCCCTATAATGGCAACTTTTCTCGTTGGTTTGGAATGATTAACGATCGATATCCAATTCCGTTTTTTTATTCATCTCGGCTTAACAAGCCTGGTGAGGAACGAGACGGAATTCTTCAGCGGTGCTTTTCCAGCAACGATGGTACATATGCAAAGCATAGGTCGCGAGGCCTGGCTGGACAAATTGGATGTTTTAGGCCATGCCCCTAAAGAAGCATACCCCCTTTAGGATCCTCATTGGAGGTCGCTCATCTTTTGTGAGATGCGCAAAAAGATTGAGAACCTCCAATTCTCTTACGAGCGCGGAAAGAGCTCGTTCTGTGATGGACCCTCTCTGAAAAAGGATGAGTCTCGTCGAATTGTCGAACAGGGCCTGGAACGTCCATCATCAGTTGGGGCGAGGTATTATGCGAGGGTGGATACCCTCGCCATCAAACGAGGTAACTCGTTCGAACCCTTTTCGCCCTACGGTGTTCAAGAAGCGTTCAACTAGGAAACGCTTTTCACCAATCGAATCCGTCAAGGGATTTGAAGGGAGAAAAAAATCAAGACCACCCCATTCGCCGAATTCAATCCAACACCGGGATTAGGATGACGTCATCCATTATTTACGGGAGGACGTTGATCACGAACAGTGTTGTCATCGCTAACTCGCGACGACGGTCGACGATGTTTCTCGTGACCAGTTATAAAGACTCTGCGCAAGTTGCGGTTGATGATTTGGCAAACGAGCGGGCGCATTAGCCTCTTCAAAACGAGCTGGTGACAGCTCGTCAAGAGATTTTATCCTTGGAGAAAGAAATGGAACGTTTGTTTTGTGAGACCCAGACCCTGTCCCAAGACTATCATACTGTCTCGGGACCATCAGGATTTAGCTTGGAGCCATCAGGCTTTGGCGGATGCCTTAAGCCGTACCGGTTTAATTCGGAAACGGAAGAAGCCTCGTACTTATGGTGCGGGCGGAGACGCCCGACATAAACGTTGGATGTGTACGTATCCTGCGAGGCAGCTCGATCGTGTATGCATTGCCTTTGTGGTGCAGTACACGAAACGGGCTGATATACCTGTGCAGTATTTTATTACTGTCCATATTCGCCACTACATGTTTAGGTAGGTTTACCGTAGACTGTAGGACTAGGTCGTTAATATTAAATGAAAGAATGCTTACTCTTCCATTTTCGTCAGAGTTCGGACCACCGCATCAGCGGTGGAATCCTGTACGAAACGGACCACTGCTTCTCTAGCCAGCAGGACTTCTGCTGCTGACTGGGATTTGATTTTGTCTTCGGTGCGACTGGTGTGAACCACTTTTTTTGTGAGAGCAACTGTTGTTGTTACTAATATTTATTACTTTCGATGCTGAGTATTTTAGCATCGATATCAAAGTAAGCAATAGCTTAATTGCTATTACTGTGTTTGTCCAGTTCAATGTTGATTGAATCAACATTGGTGCCTTCGCATTGACTGTATGTGTGATGAGCAAGAGCTAGATTGTTCTTTACTCGAGCGAGTCCCTCTCCCCTTAAATACGAGTCATTTTGAAAAAAAAAGGTGGTTATACGTGGATGGCGTAAGCCATCCACTAAAAACGTTCTTTATAGGTTTACCGTAGCAGTAGGACTTGGTCACTTACATTAAATGAAAGAATGTTTGCTCTTCCATTTTTGTCAGAGTTCTACTTTCTATCTGTCGACCACATCAGCGACGTATGCTTTTTAGATGCATACACTGCAAAATTGGTGGAAAATTCCACCATCGGCAAGAACTCTCGTCAACTCGTAAAAGTGTTGACGTAACCGCGAAGTATCTCTTTGAAGATACGATTTGCACGTTCTATCTGACATCTGTTTCAGGATGGTCAGAAGTTGACATTTTCAACATGTTTTAAGTGAGATAAACGCAGATTACCAAAATCTAGCCGTGAATCTGGGGTTTCGATCTATGGCCAGTTTACGGGGTAACCCATCGGAGCGAAATATCGTGTCAACGAAGACACGAGCACAGACTTCGGCTTTGCATGACTCCGGGACTGCAGCAAGATAGACCATCTTGCTGAAACGATCAGCAAATACAAGAATACCATTATTCTTGTGATCGTCTTCGGGAAATACGAAGTCCATAGATACGGACTGGGGCAACACTCTGCCGGGACAGGCAGAGGTTGTACGGGGCACTGGATGAAGTTCTGGGCTTTAGTCGCTCACGAACTTCGCTAGCACGTAGGTGCTTGCGGACGAATTCTTACTGGCGTGGCCAGTAGAAATCGCGGCTTATCGTGAGAATAATTTTTTTCACGTCCACGATGACCACTTATTGATGCATTGTGGCAGTCATACATGATGCGTGAGCGCTGATCGCTATGGGTGGGGATGACGACACGAGGTGTGTCGCTAGCAATGGGTGTGTAATACAGCAAACCATTGCGAGTGGTGTATCGATCCTCAACGGAATGATACAATTTTGACAATCCTTTGAAGGGTTGTTTTGATGGATTTTTAAGATAATCCATCAACCCTCTAAATGCCATATCGTCTTAAAAGACTTTTTAGCGTCGTCAACATTACTTGACGACGCAACACTTATTGTTGCAATAGAAGGCTTATCCTCACTGTTGTTTCTCGTAGCCGGCTCGAAATCCTGCCGGCGCGCAAGAGCATCATCGACGACATTAAGTAGTCCTGGTTTATATTCCACGAAGAAGTTAAACTCCGCAAGGAAAGACAACCATCTCGCCATTCTTTGCGAGAGGTGAAGACTGTATAAGGCCGTGCGTAAAGACGCATGATCCGCATAAGCAATGAACGGTCTCTTTCCAAGCGATTGACCCTTAACTAAGCCAGTGCATATTTCATGGCAAGGAGCTCCTTCTCATTGGCGCAATAAGACATTATTTCTATTGATTGAACCCGCCAATCGTCATAAGATACGATTATGTGGTGCGCAGATAGGCGCCATGCACAGTTCGTTATTAACATAATTTAATCAGTAGTAGACAGAAGATCGTTATGCAGGAGCTTAATAAATTAGTACAGTTTTACTTTTTTTCCATATTCTAAAGCCTTATAATTTACCTTAAGTAGCTAAGACTTCTAGGCTACTTAGAATTTTCCTTAGCACGTCGCGTACATGAAGTAGTCGAGGCACCCCACCTTCACTGTAATCAGTGTAGGTTGACTTGTACTGTTATTAGTATTAGCAAAGGGTGACCCGTCATATTTGCTGTGATATCCTCTCGAATCACGAAGTGGTTGGTAGTTTACGAGAAGGGCGCCTCATGTATCGAGTAGGCTAGGGTACTTGGATTAGGTTAGCAAAGAAACAATACCGTGGAAGCATGCGATGGTCCGCCTCTGTGACAAGAAAAAGAGCTGGCAATAATTCTACTTTGCTGCGCACTTTAAGCAACCACAACGGCCAAATTAATAATACCTGCTTCAATCTGCATACTTCTTGCTTATACGCTGCAACTTCAGCTTTCTTTAGTGTGATTTCAGGACGCGCTAATTAATGATACTTAAATCGTGCGGCTTATACCAACGTAAAGTGTTGTGTAGCTTTGGCACAGGTCTTGAAAGCAACGAGTTCAAAGACTCAAATACTGAAATGGGTCAAACAGCGTTCAATACTCTCTATACAAAACTTCCCACCTATGCTCATCGAAACTTTAGGCACGGTGACACAAGTCCCATTCGCTAAGGGAACAGTGATCAAATCACCTGCATGATTTTGAGTGCCTAAGCATATTGCTGACTCCTTTAAGAGAATGTAATGGAACATATTTGCAAAAAGCTCCGTAGTCTAATAAATCATACGGTCTATGGCGCATCATAGCCCGTCACAGTCGACTCTGTGACTCACAAGCTCGGACTGTACCACGCTCTATACCATAAGTAGAGTTTAACGGGGTGTATCGTTACATGAAATTAACACTTAAAGGTTGTTAATTAATATATTATCTAAAAGGTAGATAATATTTGGAGGATATTACGTTATTTAGTAATGTCCTGAATTCTTATCCATAAATAGGTATAGGCCATTATATCTATTTATTCTACAGACTACTCAGCTGTAGCAGTAATCAAAGAGAGTTACGAATAAGATAGAGATAAGAATTCGTTTACATGTTTAGTATTAGTTTATAGTTAAGTTAGCATTTGCAAAGATAGATTAAGAGACACTTCACTATATTTAATACAGTTTTCATTTTAACACTTTTTAGTTAACTTGTCTTACGAGAAGTCTTCCTCTGCACGTACAGTGTACGCCACCTAACGAAGGCACCACTCACAACTGAAGCAGTGTGAAGTGGACTTGTACTGAAACAGTACAAGTCGTAGTGCCCCGTTACACCTGGTAGCACTTTGTAGTCCGTCCAAGGACCACATTTTCTCTATATAACATGGAGATGTTAGATGATAGTGAGAATAAGCATCACGTTTTGCGTGATAGCTACTCCTTTCTAAGTGACATAGAATGGAGTGCGGTCGAACGAATAAGTTCGACCGTAGGGAACGATGCCATCTTGGCCATGCTGTCCGGTTTGGACAGAGATGCCTCCATTTAGCCATCGCCAAGTCCATACAACATAAACTTGACGAGATGAAGGAGAAGGCAGCCTTGCTGAATTAGCAAGGCTCTCGACAGGCAGAACTGTTGAGGTTACAACAGGTACAGACCTCTGTACCTGGTATGACGCACACGCGTCGTCCCGAAACCTTAAAGATTGACATCTCTAAGTATAGGGGAGTCGAAAAAGACTAATTCTTAAAAAAGTTTGTCGAGTTGGACGATGCCACAAGGGCACGTCACATCATCGACGAGCAAATGCAAATCGCATTCGCTCATAAAATCTGACAGGTCGTGCTAAAACTTTGGCATTGGGCCTCAAGTTGCGCGACCCATACGTCTTTAAGTCACTAAAGGTTTTTTAAACCCGACTCAAACAGACGTTTAAAACACCAAGGGCTGAGTTTAGAGCTCGTTCAGAGCTTCTAAAACTTAAGCAAGGCAAGCGTGATGGGCACGCATATGCCCAGCACATACGACTCTTATCGAGTTGTATTAGCAATAAACCTGTCCATGAACACACGTTGATTACGGTGTTCATGCAAGGTCTTACGGATGGTCCCGTAAAGACCCACCTGTTCCGCTTGGAACTGGATACGCTTGAAGAAGCAATATCCGTAGCGGAACAGGAGGACTTTAGCTAGAGACAGGCTCAAGCAAGTTCGTCATCATATCGTCCACCTAGACGACACGAATTAGGAGGTCCAGAACCCATGGACCTTTCCTATGTCGAAAGCGAGAGACCTCGCTTTCCTAACAATAAGCGATCGCAGAAATGCCATCACTGCCAAAAATTGGGGCATTACGCTCATGAGTGTAGTGCCCCACGTCCAGTACCTAAAGGTACTGAACGTAATTTTGGACCGTATGCCAAAAAGGGCAACGGTCGCGGATCCGACGTTGTTGCGAAATCGCAACAGCGAGGCGGACCGCCAAAAAATGGACGGGGTCAGTAGGGGCGCAACGCCCTACTGATCCAGCAACCTCAAGAGAATTTGCAAATCTCTTGACAAAAGTTGCTCCAGACACACAATCATTATGTGTCTCTGCACCTGGTGATGAGGTATCCCTCATCACCTTGAAGTTGAAAGTGACAAATGATTTGTCACTTAAAGCCCTAGTGGACTGCGGAGCGTCGAATAACTTTATTCGTCGCCAGTCACTAGAGGGTAGTAGGCTCAAATATATTGAGCGCGACATCCCTCCAACGAGGATGACGGTGCGTCTAGCGACAGGCGCATCGATAACAGTGATGAAACGCGTAGTGAAATTTCACTACACGTTAAGAGATTTACAGTATGATGATGATTTCATCGTACTGGATTTGGATGACAAATTTGATGTCATCCT